>NC_062969.1:39708503-39753503 GCF_023119035.1 Salvia hispanica | reverse complement strand
CTATGTTATGGTAGGGATTGTTCGGGTGGTATCCTCCCGCGCCATCGTACGAAGGAGGGTATTGCTCTCCTGACGGCTGATACCGGTAGTACGGATCCTCCAGCTCCCGTGCAGGGGGGCGCGTGGGCTCCGGCTCTAGGGGTGGTGGTGGTGGTGGTGGTCGAGACGTCGAAGCTTCGGCCTTGCGGGCTTCGCGGCGTTGCTTACTTCTTGCCTTGTCGAAGAGACTCATTTTAATTGGTTTAGAGTTTTGGTTGCATGTAGTACTATTTATATGTGTGTAGGGTTTTGTGTGTTAATATGGAAATGGCATGATTTTGTTGTATTATGGATTCACAATTTAATGATAAGAAGATCATATTCATAATGATTTTGTTGATTCTATCAATTTTCGTTTAAATTTTTTAATAATGATAAGAAGATATTCACAATGTATTGGTATGATTAATAATTTATTGCCGACGCCCAAGGGTCGTAGCCTCAACATGACTCGTGGGGGATTCCGGCCCCCGTTGCGAGAGCATGAACATTTCGGTTTTCTTTGGGCTTTCAATCATGTTGCTATGCTAAATCTCTTTTGTTGTTGTGTTATTTTTCTTTCACTTGTTTTGAAAAATAAATTATGATGTAGTAGTATATAAAAAACTGAGAAGTTTCAGAAAAAAAAAGTATGGCATGCAAATTTTTGGAATAAGATAGTTTTGAATTTTTATCTTCTCTTCTTTTTTCTTATTATTTCTCTCACAATATTTACAAATTAACTAAATTATCCCTTAATATTTTCACCACAATTTTGATATTTTTACTCCAATTCTGTATCACACATAAAATATATTATAGATATAATATACTCGTATTAATAAAAATCCCAAATTTGGGTCTCACAATCACGTTGGGCCATCTATATATTATAAAAATTTCCATTTTTCATATCTATAATATTTCTTATCTTTTGAATGTGATGAGCCCAACCAATTTGGATTCAAACTATATTTATTTGAAGCAATATTTAATCTAATATTTCTACAATACAAAATATGATGGAACAATATTTACTTCAATATTTCCACAAAAATATTTTTTCCTTTATTAGTAAAATTTATGATACAATCCCTGAGTTTTAAAAATTATGAAAACTATTACATTGCCCAGTTATGTATATAAGAATTACTTACAATTTGAAATAATAAACACAAATTGTAATAATTTACAAAAAAATTAAATATCTCTGCTGAATAAAGAATTGAGAGGAGGAATATGATATCCATCAACGATGCGGCCGAGGGCTCGGCGTCGCCATCGCAGAGGGGGCGGGGATCTTGGGGTGGTTAACTGGTTAAGGTTGAGACGTCGAAGCCTTGGAGTTTGAACGACGCTTTCTTTAATTATATGCCCAAGATAGTCAAGAGACTCAAAACCCATTTTTTTTGCATGGCTTAAATTTTTTGAGATTTAATTTGGTTGCATTTATCATTTATGTATAATCTTACATAGTTTTTACGTTGGTATGTGAATCTTGGGTATTTTTAATCGAATTTTGGGTGTGATTTTGTTGTATAAGTTTAGTTATATATGAGGATATAATGTCACGTTTTTGGTGATTATAGTAAGAAAATTGGTTCTTGATTTAGAGGTAATATAAAATTGGTTTTTGAGATGATGCATATATAGTGTTAATTTGTTGAAAAAGTATAGCAAACGATATAATGGTAAATTCTTAAGTAGCTTAATAAGTCTTGATTTAAAAGAAAAAAAATACTACTATGTAAATGCATATTGAGAATATAAGTTCAAAAAAGTTATATGTAAAAAAAGGAAAGCTTATGAATTAATGAAGTAATACTATGCAAAAGTAGTTAACCAACGTTCTTAATGTAATTGTAATATTGAACAGTTGTGTAATTAATTGGTTGATTTATTGATTTCTACTCTATCTCTCTAGTATGATCATTGGAAGACATAGAAATTATAAACACACACTAGAAGATTACTATGATCGATCATTATTATTTCGTAGGTTAATTCCACCAAAAGCACAACCTTCAAATCGAATTGCAAATTCGATTTTCCAACTTTATAAAATTGAAAGTCTGTTTTTAAAATTCAATTGGAATGGAAGAAGAAAATTTTGAAATTTCAATTCCATATCGAATTTTGGTGCAAAAAGGCAAAATACATGCTTATAAGAGAGTCAAACTTCATTTATTACACACATAATTAGCTAAATATATATGTGGGAACATAATGTTACTTCTTTATTAAATATTATTGGTAGGTAGAACAGCCTTGAAATTCGTCATGATATATTATCTACTACCTAGCTACAACTCTTATAATTAATCTAGTTTATTTAATAGTAATAAATATACGAAGAATCAACGTAGTACATATGAACAAAATCTTGTTTATCATTAGATATAATTTTACAGGTAGAAACAGCCCTAGTATTAATTGTATTCGTTAATTGAATATATTATCTCTAACCTAAAATTTTTAGTCAAAGTAAACAATTACAAAATAATCATTCACGTATCCATCACTACATAATGTCAGCTATGTATTTTACCAATTAATTAATTACAGTGATTACCGCACGTTAAATCATGTTCATATTCAACATATTATTTCTAATCGTTTAGTGATTATTTATAAATAGGAGAAGACTTTCTTAGCATTTTGCAAAGAACAAATAGTTTTGTTTATCATAACTTTTTTTTGTAAGGCATAATGGAAGTGGTGCACGACCATGTTGAGGAGGAGGAGGTGGTGACTGTGGAGGAGAAGCTGTTGCCGCGGCGACGAGGGCCGGACTTTGCTGATCCCATAGATGATGGTTATGACGAGAGCAGTGATGACACAGTGAACAGTGGATCCGAGGTGCTTCAAAATGTCGTATCAGATGAGAATAGTGTCTATTTTGACGACAAAAAAGGTAACAACAATTAATATGGTACTATTTCGCATCATTTGTGTGTTTTTAAAAGTAATGATTAGAAAATAGATTTTCGTTCATGTATTATGAAATTGAAAAATATATCGTTGTTTGTAATAATAAAAAAAAGTTTAAAGAAAATAAGTCTAAATGTATTTTTATTATTAATGAAGGAATATGGAAATGTCACGATTGCATTTGGACATACAAAATTGGACAATCTTGGGTTTATCATTTGCATCAGAAACCATTCAATCAGGGAGGTCAGTAGATTAATTAATTAATTAATTAGTAGATTAATTTTATGTTAACTCTAAAATCATGTAAAGTAAATAAGTTAATATGCATTTCTTCTTGCTCTAGGACTAATAGATTTCTTGGTATGTCAATTTGAGCTTGCTCGATCTGTTGAATTGCGACCTTAATTATATCATTTACCCGCAGATCATACCGAACTCCAACATTCGGAAATCGACAGCCACCATGAGGAGATCTCGAAAATCGTGCACGACGTCATCAACCGCCAACACATAGTGAATTTCAACGCCGAAATCGTAACCGTTCCGGCCAGAGAGAGCGTGATAGTCGAAGAAAGCGACGACGAAGAAGTGATCGAATTGGAATTCGAAAGGGCAGTGGACAAAGTCCACACACACACTCCATATTGTCCTAATTGTAGTAACCAAATTACTAAAGTAATTCTACGAAGAAAGAAAAAGGCAAGCCCTCGTCCAGACAAGCCACTTGACCTATTGGGATGCTTGAGTTGCTTCAGCATTTTCATACCTTCAGGTAATTAATAATATAGTCTTCATAATTTTTATTTAATTTATAGCATATGATTTAGGGTTTTAAAAAAATAATTTGGGGTTTTGTGTTTATTTGGAGCAGGGGATTGTTTGAATCCTTTTAGGTTGTTTAAATCCAAACCAAAATTGGAGAGTCACAATATAGAAGAAGGGCAACCACCAATTTCTGTAGGGGGTACAACTGCTGATGCGGGAGGTACTTTTCTTTATATACATTAGCATATGATCTTTATATTTATTATTAATCGATTACACATATAAGAACCATTTTCAAAGTGTATATACAAATTTTAGAGAAATCCGTTTAATTGGTTTCTCAGAGTCCAAACAAAGCCTAAAAAGCCCATCAATTGCCGTTGGGAGTACACCTACTAATGCAGCAGGTACATTTGGCTGATATATATTTTACGCAATCGATATTTTATTCACAACTTCTTAGTAAATTTTCTTCTTTCATTTTTCTATTATTCATCTTATACATACGTAGCATTAATTTTAAAAGGCCAAAAAATGAAAAGTTTTTGGTTCAAAGAATTGAAATGGTTATTTAATCTATAGGAACAGGGTATCGTTTGAATCCATTTTATTACTTTGGATACAATTCCAAACCAAAATTACAAAGCCCCAAAATTGAATTTGAGCAGCCATCAAATGATATCGATGGTAGTACAACTACTAATGCACCAGGTACCTATCTTGGCGTGACGGATTATATTCAAATCCATACACATGTACTTTAAGAAATATAATCATAATTATTGTATTTGCTTTTATTTACCAGGGATTTTAGGAGAAGCAAAACCAGAGCATAATCCACGTGATGTGTCGATTGATATTAAAGATGGACCAGGTGAAAATTTCATTCACAATATACTTGTTAGTTGAAAGGTTTGTAACCATGGTAGAAAAATAGCAAAATAACATAATAAATTTTTTAAATAGAACTGGTAGGAGGAAGACCTGCTCTACAACAACCATTAATTTTTGAAGCGGTTGGAGGTCCGCCTCCTTTACAAAAACCATTAATTTTTGAAGCAGTTGGAGGTCGGCCTCCTTTACAACAACCATTAATTTCAGAAGCGGTTGGAGGTCGGCCTCCTTTACAACAGCCACTAATTCCAGAAATGGTTGGAGGACGGCCTGCTTTACAACAACCATTAATTTATGGCGATCGGCGCTCTAGATCGCTTGAGTTTTGGAAATGCATCGTGTATGGAGGCCTACTCGAGTCAATCGCAAGTCTAAGCATAGTCTCTTCTACAGCTGCTTCAGACGCCACTACACGTACGTATTTCCATCAGTTTTTGCTTCTCAATTTTGCATAGAAAATCATTATGAAGTAATATCGAAATGTAGCATAGAAATATTATTCAACTCTAATGGATTATGTCTCTATGCTAGTGAACGTCGTGGTCATTGGATTGGCAACCCTACTTAGCGGCCTCATGGCATTTGGTTGCAACGTAAGTAAACTTATATACTCCACTCGAAATATTTATGACATGTTTGGTTTGAATTATAAGATATGATTAATACAATAAAATTAAAAAACCAAATAAAATAAAATAAAAATTTAATCATGCTAATCACAATTACACATCCATCAAACCAAAACAACCCATAAATCTTTATAAAATAAACCAAACATGAGTCAAATTATTTTCCTACTAAAGATCGTATTATAGTTACATTTCATGAATATTTATGCGTCTGCCCCTGCCTGCAGCTTGTGGAGTTACGAAATGATAACTCGAACGAGAAGTACCACGAACTACTTGGTCAGAGAGGGCACTTTCTTTTTCACTCGACGTTTGCCATTCTTTCCTACATCATTTTTGGGCTCGTGGCCCCCGTTACCTACGGGTTCGCCTTCCATGATAGCGACGACAAGGACTACAAGATGCTCGCAGTAGCTGCTGCTGGTTTTGGTTGCATCTTCGTCCTCGCAATTGCCAAAGCTTATGTGAAAGGGGTAGACAGATTTGGAGGCTATGTTAAGACAATAATGTACTACGTTACTATGGCAGTTAGTGCATCTGGTGTCGCATATGCTGCAGGAGATTTGATTGGAAAGCTTTTGGATGATCTTGGTTGGTTTCAACCGGCTCAAGTTGTTGCTTCTCAAGTTTCTTCTTTGGCCGCGTACTGATCAACAGGGTCGGACGCAGAAAAAATTTAAGTGGGGCTTATGTTTTTAATTTTTTGAGTTTGAGATTTCAAGAAGAGAATTTGCTTACTTTTTCTTGTGATGATTGTCGATTGAATTTTCCTTGCTAAATCTAAATCATAAATTTTTTGTTAAAACTTTTGACCATTCTCATGACTTTCACTCTATGTGAATCAAATTTAATCATAATTTTACCATTTCTAAATAAGTTGTATCACTCCACATAAGGTGAACCCCAACGATACCGAAATTGTGATCCCAAGAGAAAGTTCACATCATGAATGTAAATGCTAGAATTGCGATGATGAGTTGGGAACCCCTAAAATTGTTTAAAACACCGAAAACGCTTATCATTTCAAGTCTAGCTAAATTATAATGTTCGAGGAATCGACAATGTGTTCACTTCAGAAAATCAAGCTTCCATACCACTACGGCACTACCTATTTCATGAAAAAAATACTCCCTCCGTCCCAGATAATTTGGGACACTTTGACCTGACACGAGTTTTAAGAAATCTAATGGAAAGTGAGTTGAAAAAGTTGGTGGAATGTGGGTCCTATTTTTAAAGTATTAGTTTTATAATAAAATGTGAATATGAATGAGTCCAAAAATGGCAAAAGTGAGATGGGACAAATTATGTGGGACGACCCGAAATGGAATATTGGGTCGAATTATCTGGGACGGAGGGAGTACTAGTTTCATGAACAATTATGAATTACTCCATCCGTCCCCGATTAGGAGTCACATTTTGACTGGGCACGGGTTTTAAGAAATGTAAAGAAAAGTTAGTTGAGAAAGTTAGTGGAATGTGTGACCCATTTTTTTATATTGGTTTTATAATAAAATGTGAGTGAATTGAGTTGGTGGAACGTGGGACCTACTTACCATTTACGGTAAGAAAAATGAAGTGTGACTCTTAATTGGAGACGGACCGAAATGGAAAAGTGTGACTCTTAATCGGGACGGCGGGAGTATAATAAAGTAGTAATTATTTAATTGGATGATTGGAAAATTCACATATACAAGAAATCAAGTTATTCTATAAATGCAAATTTTAGCAAAATATAAAATCGTTTATACAAAAAAACAGAGTTTTTCCAATCAAAATTCCAAAAACGAAATCCCAATCTAGTCCGGCGATGGAGAGCGGCGGCGATGTAGAAGCCGGCTTCGCCAAGCTTCAGGGCGAAGATTTCGAATACTTCATGCAAACCTACTCCATCATCCTCGGCCGCAATTCGAAGAATTCCGCCGTCGACGTCGACCTCTCCTCCCTCGGCGGCGGGATGAACATCAGTCGCCGCCACGCCCGCATCTTCTACGACTTCCACCGCCGTCGTTTCGCGCTCGAGGTCCTCGGCCGGAACGGCTGCTACGTCGAGGGCGTCCTCCACGTCCCCGGCCACCCTCCGATCAAGCTCGATTCGCAGGATCGTCTCGAGATCGGCGACAAGGAATTCTACTTTTTGCTGCCCGTCAGGAGCATATTGGGCGGGCCAATTGGCCCGAGAAGCCACGGGAACATTTATCAAACAGGTTATGTGCAGCAGCAGAATTTGGGGAATCCGCCGCCGCCGACGCTGCCTAGCGGCGGGGGAGGGTGGGGTGAGTATGATGGGGAAGGTAGCGAGGGGGAGGAGGAGGAGGAAGAAGAAGAGGAGGATGAGGAGGATTGTGGGGAGGATGCTTCGTCGAGTGGGAAGAGAATGAGAGCTGATGGAGGCGGAGGTTATAGGTATGGTTCAGGTGAGCTAATTTTAGGGTTTGATTTGATTGAATTGGAGTTGTGTTTGTTGATGATTGTTGTTGAGGGCTTTTTGTTGATGTTTGTTTCTTTCAATTTTATTAATTTGGTGACTGTTGCTTCTGCTTACTGAGGTAGTAATGTTTTGATTTTGTTATGAACTGTTGCTGGTGATTTGAAGCCCAGTTTGCTATACATTCATCTGTAGACATTGGTGAAAGTAGGATTTGATTTTGACAGTTAAAAAGATGTTGATTGAAAAAATTGACAGCTGTTTTGTTTGGGGGTCGATTCTATCGGCTTCGTTTAGTGAATTTTCTGAATAGTATGGCATTTGTTGGTGATTTGAAGCCCAGTTTGCTATACATTCACAGGACGAATTTTCAGCGGTACCTTGTCCAGTATTGCCCAATTTAGCTGCGTTTTCGTGAAGTATGATGACCTTTGCTCGTCTCCATTATTTTTATATGTTTAGGATGGCATCGATAGTTGTTTGAATCGGAGTTGTGTTTGTTTAGGGCTTTTTGTTGACGTCTGTTTCTTTGAATGTTGGTGTATTTTATTTTGTTAATTGGGCTCCTAATCGTAAATATGTGAGTGTAGTTTTGCCTGCCGAGATAGAAATGCTTTTGATTTGTTATATCTTCTTGCTAATAGTTTGAAGATTTGTTTGCAACACATTCATCATCTTGAGTACAGGTAGACACTGGTAAAATAAGCTTTGATTTTGGCAGTTAAACCCATTTTAATTGAAAAACTGACAGCAGTTTGGTTTGAGGGGCAAATCTATCAGCTCCTTTAGCGAATTTACTGAATAGTAAGGCATTCTGATATAATTTTTATGTAGTGTTCCGTTGGCTGTTCGGTACTTGAACTGACTAGATTACAGTGCATAGGAAGAATTTTCAGTTATATCTTTATTGAGGTAGTAAAGTTTTGATTTTGCTATATGTTCTTGCTAATAATTTGAATCTCAGTTTGCAAAACATTCATCTTCTTGATCAGATGTGGACACTGGTGAACTCTATAATTGAAAAAACTGAGAGCAGTTTGGTTTGAGGGTTGATTCTATCCGTTTCCTTTTGTGACTTCGCAGTATGGCCTTCTGATATTGTTTTCGGTGTAGTGGTTCGTTGTTGAGGCTGTTTGGTACTTGGACTGACTCGTTTAGTTGTAGAGGATGAATTTTCAGTAATATCCTTGTCCTGTATTGCCCAATTTAGCTAGCATGATGACCTTTGCTCGTCTCTGCAATTTTTGCATGTTTAGGATGGCATCTATAGGTGTTTGTGATATCAGAATTAGGCTAGTCGTGGAACTGCGTTTATGATGAGTGAACATTGCTTACACGGAACGTCCTATATGAAAACCTTCCTACAATATGATTTTATAGCTCTGTTAATTTATTTGCACCATAGGTAATACTTAATATGGAATATGGATGATCTTGCAGATAAGCAGGCTGATGTGAGAACACGAGTTGATAGAGAAGCTGATAACCAACAGCTTCTTCAGTTAGAAGAAAACGACGTCGTGTCTTCAGTAGCCTCATTGCTGTCTGATTTATGTGGTCCTGGCGACTGGATGCCGATGGAGAAACTACATTCCGAGGTGAATTGTTTTTCTTACATAGCTGTTTGTTTTATGCAAGCCGGCTATTGTTCTAATATTTCGCTATCAGCTGTCATGATTTCATGCTAGGATTCCTAGTGTATTACAATCTTGTGTATATTGGAGATTTTAGCATGTGCCGTTTTTCCATTTGTTAAGACGAACTTATATTAAGGCACTCCCGACCCTTGAGATGGCATTGTCTGAATTGTAGATTCCAACTGCTAGGGTGATCAAGATTTCGTGCGAACGGGATCAAGGGTAGTCGATGAATAAGTTAATTCTATTCGAGGGCATCTTGGTGCAAGTTTAATGATGGATTTGGATTGATTAGGATTAGTCATATACAGTTCTTTTTTCTACATTTGGTCCTTTCACATTATGCATTATCCATGTTTTGTTCCAAAACTTGACATTGTTCTTAATCACGGGGTGGGTCATCACCAACCTTCGCCGTGACTCTGTATGCAGCTCGTGGAGCAATTCAGCGACGTCTGGCATCACAGCCGTGTAAGGAAGTATCTCACGCCCGAGGATCATTCTGGTCAAGAATCCCAAGGAAAGCCGTGGGTTGGATTGCTGGCCCTGCTGAAGAAATATCCCGAACACTTTGTCATCAACACGAGATCCAAGGGGCGAGTTGTGCTGGAATTCGTCTCGCTAATCTCTTGAGTAGCTGAGAAGCGACAGTGTCCTACGCATGAAACACCAGAAGATTATATACACACACAAGCATCGTCTAAACTCCTATTATTTGGTTCAGGTTCAACACAAAATAATAATAATGGATTTTAGTTTTTTGATATGGAAATCCCATATAGAAAGAGTGGATCTTTTCTTATATTTTGGTCAATTGATTGCATTGAACGATGCCAAAGATTTACTGTAAATAAGTGACTTGGATCTTGATGAAATAAACCTTTACTTGTGCAGAATTGTTCAGCTTATTTTCTTGTATTAGTATTAACTGTAATTAATGTGTGTATAAATAGTTGGGCTGCAATTTTATTTTAACACCATACTCAACTTTTCTCTCTCTCAAAAATTTTCGGAAGGGATCACCTCATACATTGCATACTACATTTTCTAATACACTACTAAAAAATTGACAAATGGCTCTTATTTTATAGAAATTAAAATTGAAATAATTATGTTAACTTTGTTAACAAAAAATATACTTCCTCCGTTCCATAGTAATGGAGGCGTTTCTTTTCGGCATGGAGATTAAGAAAAATTGTGTTAGGTGAATTATGTAAGGGAGAATAAAGTGGAAAATAAAAAAGGTAGATAGATGAAGAGAGAATAAAGTAAGAGAAAGTAAAATAGGTGTGCAAAAAATATGTTAACTTTAAATTACCAAAATGGTAAATGACTCTATTAGTATGGAACGTACCAAAATGGCAAAATGGCTCTATTATGGAACGGAGGGAGTAATAAATTAAATTTTACTTATTTCACAAGATATTTACTCCGTATAAGAAGGTCAAATTTTACATATTCTAGAAAATATAAAAAGTCAAAAGAATTTTATTTTATTAAAATAATTTGGTTTCTAAATTTGGAGACATTTAATCTAAAAATATTAATATTTATCTAAATTAATGCAGAATAACAGTGATAGGTAGTTAGGGGTGGGAATACGGATATCGGGTCTTGGATTTACCCGTACCCGATCCGATATCCGCCGGATTTGGATACCCAATATCCAATTTTATGGGATTGGGTGTGGGATTGGATATTGAAATATAAGATAAATCGGGTATTGGATAACCCGAATGGGTATCGGGTATTACCCGAATATCCAATTTATTATTTAAAGCATGTTTTAGATTAGGTTTAGCCATTTTGCATTAAATATAATCTTATACTTTAAAATAAAAGTGATCCATTTTTTTTAGTTTTATACTACAAAATAAATGAAACATTAAAGATATTAGTCAATTTAGATATTTCTATATTTCTATTAATATATAAAATTTAATTTTTTTATTAATTATTAACACATGTAAAGAGTCGGGTATTTGGATACCCGATACATCGGATATGGATACCCGGGGCGGGTATTGGAGTACCTAAAAATATATCGGGGCGGGTTTTGGATAGACATTTTGATGATTTTCGGATTTGGATACCCGGTTTTTTCGGGTCGGGTATCCACGGATACCCGTATTCCCACCCTATATGTAGTACTCCATTAGATTAGTTTGAATGAATAAAATTCACAAATCGATTTCAAATTTAAAAAACCTAAATATTCCCTTATATTGCTGTTTTAAGGATGAGATGAAGAATTCATATTTTATTTTGATTCAGATAATAAATAGAGTCCAGTGCAGTTAAAAGTAGACTCCATTAATCTTTGTTTCAAATTAAAATCAAATAACAACAAATCGAAATATAAGTATATAGGTAGAAATACACAAATCTTAAATAAGGATATGGTATGCAATGTATCTTTTATTTCCATAAAATGAGATCAAGTCATAAATCTTATAAATAGGATCCCAATTCCATAGGAGAGAATATAGAGAGTCGAAATAGGAGAGTCCAAATTCTAGGTATTGTGAATTTGTGGTGAGAATTATAAAGAGAGAGAGGTATTGTGAATTTGTGTTATCTCTCAATCCATCCAAGAATGAAGCAAGATTTGTTCGCATTCTTACCATCAGAAATCTTCACCAATATCCTATTGAGACTCTCTCTCGAAAACATTGCAATTTGCAAATGCGTTTGCAAACCATGGCTCAATCTCATCGAGAGTCCCTATTTTCTCGAGTCCCATATTTCTAAATCCGCCCCTGCCCTAGTGGTCTCGATTCCCGATACTAAATCAAATCGGTTCAATCTTTTCAATTTGGAAGACAAACGCAAGGGCAAGCCCAAGAACAATGCAATCACCAAGTTTGATTTTCCCCAACTCACAACGATACAGGGTTCCGCCAACGGCTTGCTTCTTCTCAAAAACCGTTCTATCGATGATCTTCTTTACGTATGCAATCCGATCACCCGTGAATTTGTTGAGCTTCGTGGCCCTCGAGAAGGTTGTTATGGAATTGGAGTGAGCAGAATAAGCAGACAACATAAGGTTGTCTATCTTAACCCTAACCCTAACGAATGTCATGTATACACTCTTGAGTCTGGATCTTCGTGGAGACTCGTTAAATCTACTATCCCCTTGTTTGATCATTGTTTGAGCTCCTATGGTGCATTTGTTAGTGGCAATCTGCATTGGCTTGTTTCAATACCGGGGACAAAGCATCATTATGTTTGTTGCTTTGATCTTGAAACAGAATGTTTTAGCAAGTTTTCTTCGCCCCTTGAATCGCCCCTTGAATGTTACTACGGAGAAACATATTTCCCCAAGGAGATGTTGTATACTCTGGGGGATTGTCTGTGTTTTAGTGGTGACGAACACGCATATGGTTGTAGTTCTGCGAGAGCGATCTGGTTGTTGAAGAAATATGAACAAGTCGAGAAACGTTGGTGCAAGGTATGTGCCGTCATACCTAGTTTTGGTGTCTTCGGCCGACGTCCTTTCAATGGTCCAGATTATCACTACTCACGTCTTCAACCTATCAAAGTTTACAAAAATGGTAACATGTTGATGTTATGGGAAGAGAGGCTCTTTGTATACTATTCCAACAGGAACCAAAGTCTTGAAAAAATTGGTTCTTATGGCAAATTGAAGAATGATAGTTACTATATCAATTCTATTCTTCTCATTCCAAATTTTGTCTCACTCAAAAGAACTTTAGGTATGCAGAATGTAATATCATTTTAGTTTCTACATTTTTTTATCCTCATCATGGACTTGTAATTTTTTTTTTTATGTTTACTGTTTCTCTTGACTTAAATGATGTATTAAAAAAGATTTTAGTTTTTGGATTTAGTTTTTGGATATGACCCAACCCCATATAGAAAAGCTTACTATTTTGTTATATTTTGGTTGAAATAAATGATTGGACGACTGCTAAAGATTTTTTGTAGTTTAATGTTAGGATCTGATGAAATAAAACTTTAGTTATACAGATTTGATCAGTTTGCTTTTTTGTATTGGTTTCATGAATTGATTTTAAACATTTTAATGGAAATAAATGCTTATATAGTTGGGATGTAACTTGGGTTTCAATTTTATATAAACACATAGTTAAATTCAAGATATAAGGCTACTAACAAATAATAAATTAGATTACGATAAGTACTCCTATAATTTTATTAATCAGAACAATAATTTTTATTTGTTAGCATTTTATTAATCATTACATGTGTTGAAAAAATAACAAATTTTTTTTATTTTCTAAATTTTCTCCTAATTTTTTTGTTCGAATTTAAATAGAGATTTTCTGATTTTTCCGATAAATAATTTCAATCCAAATAAATATTTTTGTGAATTGATCTAGTTTAGCTCCATTTTCTAGAATTCTCTACTAGAATCTATAATATTTTATATTTAGATTTTTTCTCCATAATAATCTAGATATTTTCCTAACATTCTAGAGAATTCTACTAAAATATCTATATATTTTAATACTCCCTCCATCCCATAAAAGTTGAGACAACTTTTGGGCACTGAGATTAAGAATTTATATTAAATAAATAGGAGAGATGAAAAAAGTAGGAAAGACAAGAGAGAGTAAAGTAAATGATGGAATAAAGTAAGAGTGATTAGATGTTTTGTCTTTTGTTAAAAAAGGAAATGACTCAACTTTGTTGGGACGGACTAAAAAGAAATACGACTCAACTTTTATGGGACGGAGGGAGTACATACTAATTCTAGAGAATTCTACAAAATATTAGATAATTCTCCTAAAATATCTAAATATTTTAATACATACTAATATCTAGATAATTCTTCATATATCTAGATATTTATCATATCTAGATAATTCTACTACAAAAATCAAGTTTAATTATTTTTATTCCAACGGATTTCAAAAAAACCTTATTGCTAGAAAATCTCAACTAATTAGTACCAAAAGGTAATCAAGTTACCTTTCAAAAACTACTTCGGATTATGAATATATGAGTTTGAATATTAAATTATATATTTATTTTTAAAAATAAAGAGAATGATTTTTCTAATAAAAATTTATTGAATATTATCTAAACAAAAGGAAATTACATAATAAAAAAAGAGTTGTTATCTAAATATTATCATGGAAATAACATTATTTTACAATCTACCATATTCAAGGTAATATCCGCTCGTCTATTACCTTGTTACTATCTACGTACAATTTTGACGACAATGAGCTTGAATATCTGGTTTCTGATTTTGAATCTACGTACAATTTTGACGACAATGAGCTTGAATATCTGGTTTCTGATTTTGAATCATAGAAAATCTTAACTGTAATCTAAATTAATATTTTTACTCTTTTTATATAAGTTTATAGTCAGATGCCGTACTCCCAATAAATTTAACTTAATTAAATTGGACGAACTGGATTAGGAATCTCTTTTGAAGTCATAAATCCTATTTATATGAGTATAAGGCAACTCATAAATCTTATAAATAGGAGACCAATTCAATAGGAATAGGATAGTCCAAATTCGAGGTAGTGTGCATTTGCTAGAGAAGAATGAAGCAAGATTTGTTCACATACCTACCATGGGAAATCTTCGCCGATATCCTATTGAGACTCCCTCTCAAAAATATTGCAATTTGCAAAAATGTCTGCAAACCATGGCTCGATCTTATTGAGAGTGATTATTTTTTCAAGTCTCATCTTTCTAAATCCGCCCCCGCACTAGTGATCTCGATGCCAAGTGCAGATTCAAATTGGTTCAATGTTTTCGAATTGGAAGACAAGCCCAACCACAAGCCCGAGCGGGATCCAATCATTAAGTTTGATTTCCCTGAAGCATCAACAATACAAGGTTCTTCCAACGGTTTGCTTCTTCTTAAAAATCCTTTTATGGATAAACTTTACGTATGTAATCCTATCACAAGTGAAGGTATCCTGCTCAGTGGGCGTCTTACTTGCCGTCAACAAGATTGTTATGGAATTGGAGTGAGCAGAATAAGCGGACAACACAAAGTTGTCCATCTTAACCCTTACTACATGTATACACTCTTGAATCTGGATCTTCATGGAGACATGTTGAAGCAGCCGCTACCCCCTTGTTTGACCGTTGTTTGAGATCCGTTGGTGCATTGGTTAGTGGCAATCTCCATTTGTTGGTTTCAAATAAGAACGAGATTCCTTATATTTGTTGCTTTGATCTCGAAGCAGAATGTTTTAGCACCCTTTCTCCACCCCTTGAATGTTATTACAAAGGAATAACTTCTCCCAAAGGAACGTTGTATACTTTGGGGGATTGCTTGTGTTTTTGTAACGATGAACCCAACGATAGTGTGATCTGGTTGATGAAGGAATATGAACAAGTCGAGAAATATTGGAGCAAGGTACATGTCATCCCCGTGGAAGAACCTAAATTAAAATTCAGCAGAAAACTTTATTTTTGTCAAGAATCCTACAAGGCTACAAACGTCTTCAGCCTATCAAAGTTTACAAAAATGGTGACATGTTGATATTATGGAGGACGCAGCTCTTTCTATACTACTCCAACGAGAAGAGAAGTTTTGAAAGTATTGGTAAGTATGGCATAATGAAGGGTAATAGTTACTTTATCAACTCCATTCTTGTTACTCCAAATTTTCTCTCACTCAAAAGAAACTTGGGTATGCACAAAGTAGTATCATTTTAGTTTGTACATTTTTTTTTATCCTCAATGTTGACTATTTTTATTTACAAAACTGTTATCAATTGATTGTTCAGCTAAACAAACTCTTTATTTATGTAGTTATATAGGGGTTGAAAATTTAGTTTGTATATTTCTTTTCTTTCTTATTATACATAGGAGTTGTAATTTAATCATCTGTATTCATTATTATCTATTAATCGTGCTAGCTAGTCTACACAAATTAAATAGAAAAAATGTGAATTGCTTCTTTCAACATTACTGTTTCTCAGCTCACATTTAGAGATTTTTCTCACCTAATTTGATGGGAAAAAGCATAACTTCTTTTTGGAATGTTGTTTTGTACATATCGGGTCAGGTCGGGTCGGGTAGGGTCGGAGGGTCCGCACTTGTATAAATATAATCATGGGAAATATCATTGTTTCACAATCTATTGATTTGATTAAATTGGGCGATTTTGATAAATCTTATATACATATATGGCAAGTCACAAATCGATGGTGTGAATATGGTAAAGTTTCAATTCAAACAAAAATAACAATTCCATATGTGTAGTGTCACAACTACAACATTAATTATCAATGATATATCGTATCGAAAACGTTGTATCGTGTATTGTATCGAAAATATCGATATGAAAGAATTTCATATCGTTAGTTATCGTATTGAAAGTTTCGATATATCGAACTTTCGGTATTAAAAAAATTTCATATCGTATCGATATTTCGATATATCGTACCGAAATTCGATATATCGTTAAATATCGATATATATCGAAAATTTCGATATATATCGAAGATATCGATATATCGAAAATTTTCGATATATATCTTATTTTCGATATATCGAAAATTTTCGATATATATCTTATTTTCGATATAAAACGATATATCGCGATATAAGGAAATTCATATCGTTATCGTATCGAAAACTTACGATACGATATCGTATCGTATCGAAAATTACGATATATCGAAAATTCGATAATTTTTCGATATTTTTCCCCAGCCCTAACTATCAGTACTAATTTTGCTATCTAATACTAAAAATTAATTACCAAAAATGACAATAAGGAGTATTACGATTTGTATTTATAAACATAGGTGACAGAATTCAGTTGGGCCATCACCTTGAGGCCCAGACTAACCCTAAACCCAAATTTGTGAACGTCTCAAAATTAATATGTTACGATTTTAAAAGTTTTAATTTAACTCGAAATAAAACTAACATCTTTGAAAACTGGCCCACATTTTTATATAAGTATTAATTAAATAGAATTTGGTTCTAAATTGGCATAAATCCATCCTTTTCTTTCTGTAAATCTGATTAGCACTAAACTATGTATATTAAATATATGTGCTTGAATAAATTTAACATATAGACCATTTCATATTTTATTAACTACTACTCCATGTATTTAGAGATAGAGAGTGCTAATGATTATTAGAGAAAATTTATTTAGTTTAATTTAGTTCATATAGGGGTTGTAATTTGTTTATTTAATTTATATAGGGGTTGTAATTTTGTTCGTAAATTTAATTTATATTAATTTGTATGATTTGAGAATACATATTGTATGTAATCAAGATCATGCTATACCTTAAATTGTGCAATAAAACTAATATTTCTCAGACGAGAGATGATAAACAATGATGATGTTACAGCAAAATATTGTATCTTTTCCTTGTGGAATCTGCCCTAATAGGGGCGATTATATACCAAAAACCGAATAAATTCTTTAGCCTTAAGCCAAAATATATGTATTTATATAAGAAAAAGAAGAAGAAAAAGTGGTAAAGAAGGTGATCAATGGGGGGTTATGGAGCTAACATATCATCTTCAGAAGCCGATGGACCACTTCGTCCTTGCTCCTCGCCCTCCCAGTCGTTGTCTAGAAGCTTCCTCCGCGGCCCAGTCCCGCTACGTCTCTGGCTTTCTGGCAATTCATGGGTTCGAATCAGAGGTGTGTGTTATGCAGTGAGTGGCGTGAGGTATCAAGAACTCGGGAAAAAACTTACTCTTGTTGGTGATGGCGGAGCGCGTGATGGCTAAGAATTCGTCCCAGTTGAATTTCCTGAGCTCCTGCTTTTCCTCCTCGGATAGTTCAAAGTTGGGCTCTCTTCCACACATGAACGCGGCCCTGCGCGTGTTTTAGAGTCGAATGAAACGTCGTACAATATTGCCACTATGGAACACAAATCTAAACCAAATATGGTTTGTATACTCATGAGTTGAATGTGTTATCTTTGCTCATCAATCTAACTTGAGAAAGTGTGCGACTACCTAAATCGAGCATGAGGTTGGACCGTTTCTATAAGGTTCAACGACCAAGGGAACTCAACTTGATACAAGAATCATAATGGAGAGATTAGGGCTGATGCTGTTGGGATGATGGAGACGAAGGGGAGACGTTTATGATACCTGTCATAAAGTCGAGCGGCCTCTTCCTGGGAGCCTACAGTTCCTAAATGGATCTGTTTCTTGTCAACTTTAATGGCAGCTTGCCATTTCAAATTCTTGAAATAGACGCCTCTCATGATGCATGGTTCTTGGTTTTCGACGTGCTTCCTTCTGTGTCTCTTTCTTCGTTTAACCTCTGCTAGAAATGAAACAGGTAAGCAACAAAGAATCAAAGAAACTCACTTACTGAATCAGTCAGAACACACTATATGGGTGAATTCATCAGAAATACAAAGTTCAAATTGAGTACAATATGTTACGAAACCAACTCAATACTAATTCAATCGAACATATTTAGGCTAATCCATCAGAAAAGCAAAGTCCAAATTGAGTGGACATATGTTACTATAGACTTCAAATCAATAAAGTCCAAGGAGCTTTGCTGCTACATTTGGTACGATGTGTATACACGTGATAGCCATTATAATGCACGACTCAGTCATAATTTGCGATAATTTCATCTTTTCTGGAGCTACTCCTATTCACCTTGGGCTATGAAGGGCCGATGAAAAACATATGAGGAAACTAAGCATGTTCGATTACTGTTTAGTCGTGAACTGACACATCCAAATGAAGGTATGCTGTTGATTTAAGCATAATGCAATCATCTACAGCTGTTATAAATTATACTTACAAAATGAATATAATTTGCATAAATGGAAGACATAGACAAACTCTGCAAAAATAGATAGTATAATTCTACTCGGAACCAAAGCTGATAGGAGTACTCGATCAGATCAAGAAGGGACGTATAAAGAATGAGAACAGACCAGGAAAATGCTGAAGTGATGCACTCGAAACAGCAGACATGTTTGACGAACCAGGGCCGGTTTCCAAGCTGGTTTCCTAGACAACGACAGAAATCGATGTCAACAAATATACATAAGAATGAATTTGCAATGACAAAAACAATGAGATAATCGAGAAATTATATTCCAGCATTCATCCATTCACTTCAAACACAATATGTTAGCTACTCATTTTCTCTGTGCAAATGCTTAAAGAAGTACGAATCAGTAGTAACAGAGATGCCAACGACAAGGGTAGGATCACAAGAACCATTCAGAAATGTTATCACATACACACACAATCAACTAATATTATATGAAGATTAGAACAGCCCTCTGTCTGTGGATAATGATTCTATTTTCGATTAAACTTAGAGTTCAAGGGCTCTATCATCTTCTTATCAGACAGTTATGCAGAACATTGGTCCTAACTTTAGAGGGTAATTTGAAGCCAAAAAACTAACAGTGTAAAAGATGAGCATTGAGAGCCCCACGAACATAATCAAAGATGCATATGAATGTTGGTAATGAGAAGCTTACTTCTTTTGGTTTGGGACTGCCATTCAAAGGCAGAGGATGAACACTCACTGGTTTAGTGTTTTCAGCATTCTCAGGATCCTGTCCTTGCTCAAAAATCGGCGAAATTGGAGCCAAAAAAGAATTGAATCCTATATACATAGTATTGAGTCAGAACTCGAAGGAAGTGATCATGGCCAGCAAAATTGCCATGGACGAACGAATCAGAATCAGTTAATCAGTCATGAGTGCATAAAATAGGCATATGCATTGATTGTTGAATACACGCATACAAAGAACATCATCTAGCGGATATAGGAAATACCAGAGCACAATCCCAAGAGCTTGCGCCTACGAAGGCTCACCATTGCAGGTCCTACAAGACAAGCCACAACGTTAGTCAACCACAGGTATGCATAGCTCAAAACGCCACCATCGTGCAATTTCACAGCAGATATCTCAACATAATGTATAGCAGCACCTCAGATCTCACACACGAAACCAAAAGTCATTAACATAAATACACAAACAACTCCGCGAAATTCTTGAACTCAGCGGCAAGTTACTGATTCTTATGCCAATACAGAGCTGCCTATGTTCTGCAACCAATTTCTTGACATCACATTACTTTGAGCACATAAACACAAACAAGAAACACCGAAATTAACATCTAATTTCAAGAAAACTACAAACACACATAAAAGCTTCAAGAAAATCGCCTCAGCCTGAAAAGCCCAAAGGTGACCAAGAAAAAATCAAGAACCCTAACCAGCCCTACCCAAAAGATAAAAAAAGGTGGTGAGAAAACAACACCCAACATATCCAAAATTGCCATAAAAATAGACCAGCACCCAATACCACCAACCCATCACCCTAAACAGAAAAAGAATTTCATCGAATCTACATAATTACCCAAAAATTCCCCAAGTCAACCCCACCAACCTACCACCTTTCATGGAGGCAAGAAAAGGATAAACCCAACATAAAAATACAATCTTTAACCTCCCACAGCCCACAAATCGAGAAGCTAAACACCTCTGGGGTGAAAAAAAGACACAAACTTGTCATCATTCAGGGTGAGCCAATGCCAAAGGCCATGTGACAAACAGCAATTAGTGCAAGACTCCAAGTCAACCGATGCAGACAAAACAGTTTAGAAACACAAATATGTGTGTGCATCAAGACAAGAAGCCATTGTGGGAAGGGATTGTACCTTGGAGAGGCAGAGGGGAGGGGGGAAAAGGGAGGTGGCGGTGCGGGGAAACCGAGGAGGAGAGGGGGAGGGGGTGGTTTTGGTTTGTGTGGATTACAAAAGGAAGATGGTAAGAATAGAGAGAGAAAGAGGTTGTAGTTTACAACACAAGTAGGTTGGTGTTTTACTCATGCATCTACCACCTTTTGTTTTATTTTTACCATCATAATGTTTTTGTAATTGGGGAGGGTGGTGTGGTTGTGTTGTTGGGTGGAGAGAGAGAGAGAGGTTGATGGTTGAATAAGAGAAGCTGTGATTCTGCAAATTGCAATGAATTTTAAGCCAGGGAAAATAATCAAAAAAATATTAAAAGATGACGAAAGTGCCCTTGGAGGGCTAGCGGAGTTTATGGAATCTAGGTTTGATTGGGTGGGAGGAAATTGACCGAATTGCCCTTCTTATTTAATTTCGATAATTAATAAATTGTTATTTGAGTCTAATTATTCTTTTCCATCCACGATATACTTCTATCACACTCATGGACCAATATTCATGGACCCGGTATTTTATTTACTCCCTTCGTCCCGGATAATTCGGATCACTTTGATCGGGCACGGGTTTTAAGAATTGTAATGAAAAGTGGGTTGAAAAAGTCAGTGGAATGTGAGTCATACCTTTATATATTAGTTTTATAATAAATGTGAGTAGGAATGAGTTGGTAGAATATGAGGTCCACTACCAAAAATGGTAAAAGTGAAGTGGGACAAATTATGTGGGACGGACCGAAATGGAAAACTGGGATGAATTATCCGGAACGGAGTGAGTATTATATATTTTACGGTATTTTATTTATTATATATTTTAATTAATTATGTGATTTACTTAAAATATGAAATGAAAATTAAATTTAAAAATACATAATCAAAATTATTAAAAATTAAATTAAAAAAAAAACTCAAAATTGCATGATTATAAAATCTTTAAAAAGTCGGTATTATTACTTAATTAGAAATCTAAATCTCTATTTGTGCCCCGAATGTTTGACGGCAGTCGAGTCGCACAGTCTTTGAGTGGGTTGCATGACAATTTTTAACATCAAAAAAATTTATATTTTGAGTAATATAAAAATATAGCAAAAATTATTGTCTTCAATTTACAAATTTAGAACTTAGTAGTAGAATTTAGAACAGATAGTTCATATCAAAATATAAATATTATCACAAAAAAAAACACTCAAAATAACGGCCACGTATATTTAACAAAGGAAATTACCAAACGCCTTCATTAAATACTACTATACCTATATTCACGACTTTAATCTCGTGGCTTAGGGCGTAGTTATTTACCATTGCCGTGCTATAACTTAGTATAATGTACTATTTAATTATTTGTAGAGTGGGGTTTAATTTAATAGTGTTTGGTATAAATAGTTGCTCAACCATTATTTTTATTGTGCAATGGAGGGTATAATGTTTTCGAAACGCAATAATATACTTTCTTCATCCATTACTAATAGTTGTATTGATAGTATGTAACAATAGTTTAAATGTGAAAAAAGAGATTTTACTTGAATTACCAAATAAGAAAGTGATGAATTATGTTACCAAAACTAGAATGCCATTAATTTTTGTTAATATCTCAAAATTGAATAACGGGATTATTGACTGACATAATAGTATGCGTATATATTTGGTCAAAATTACTTTCCTTAGTTATTAACTTTTTATTGTGCTTTTTTTCAAAACGGACGAATTGATAAACTTCAATCGTTGAATGGAGTAATATTTGATATCTCAACAACAAATACTCCATCCGTCTCGCTTAATATGACACATTTTCCTTTTTAGTTTGTCCCAACTAAGATGGCACAATTCATTTTTTGGTAACTGTCTCTCTCCAATTAATACACCCAACCACTTTTTCTCACTCCTATTAAAATATAAATATTTCTTTATCTCTCTATTTTAATACTTACATTCACCTTGTCTCTCCAATTAAACACTTTAACCAATAACTCCTAAAACCTCGTGCCGGCTAAGCAATGTGTCATCTTAACCGGGATAGAGTGAGTATTCAAACAAACTAGTTATGCAGCAACGTTTAATTGACATTTAACTTTATCGTCAAAACATAATTACTAGTACCTTTCTTCATGTGTATTTACACTTTGTTTCTCGATTTATGAAATTAAACAAAATGTTTTTATTTTCATATACTAGTATCTAACTGGGTTCATATTTTTGTAGACTCACTTTGGTCTCTTTTTAAAGAATCCATTTATTTCACCTACTTTGGTCACCTTTCAATTAGAATTGCAGATATGTTCAATAAAGAAAAAGTATGGGTATATTAGTTCGATAAAGGTCTCCCCCCAAAAAACTAGGATAATATATATTTTTTTAGTCCAGTTGATTTATTTAATTGGGAAACATACTAAAATTTAATACTCCAATGTTTTAGTATAAAGAAAATAAAAAATACCAAATCTTAGTATTAAAATTCTCCATAAATTAAAATTCGGTGAAAAAGCGGCGACTTCTCCCTCTTTCCCTGCCTCGCCGCTCCACCACCGCCCGACCTCCGGCAACCTCTCCGGCGAAATTCACGTGGTCTCTAGCTTTGTTTATGGTTGAATTTGAGATTATCCCCTTTTTTGCGGTGCATTATGTGATAAACTGCACACAGAAGGTAATATTTCTTCTAATTTTCGATTTGTGGTGAATTAAATAGTTACATTCTTTCTTTGAAGATTTTGAATTGATTGCGTTGGTGTTTTCCTACGTGATTTGGCCTTTTCAATTTGGAATTTATGTGGAAACTTTAATTATCGTGTTGCTATAATGCGCATTGCAAATGGAATAGGGAAACGAATAATTGGATAGCTGAATTTAATAATTTGATAGCTGAATTTGCTAAGCTTGTGTTTGATTGCCACTTTTGATAGCTGAATTTGCAAAGCTTGAGTTTGATTGCCAATTTTGATAGCTGAATTTGCAAAGCTTGAGTTTGATTGCCAATTTTGATGGCTGAATTTGCTAAGCTTGTGTTTGATTGCGAATTTTGATAGCTGAATTTGCTAAGCTTGAGTTTGATTGTGAATTTTGATGCTGAATTTGTAAGCTTGTAAATAATGTGTTTGATTGCCAGCTCTATTTTCGTTAATCGAATGTTCTTTACTCAAAGGTCTTCTTTTTAGGAGCTTAGCAGCAGTTATTTTATTCCTCGTTAGCATTTAAGCGTTGACGAGATAGCTTCATGCTCGATTTTCCGTATAGGACTACGAAGGCCTCTTCCAAGTTATGTTGAGGTCATTCATTGAGTAGAAGCTCAGTTTGTTTTGCAGTTTACAAATTCGTTGTTATTTGAAATGCCAAACGGTGTTTCCCATCCCCTGCGTATGGTAGCATCAGTTGCTGTTTCGCTTCTTGGTGGAGTTTTCGCTGTTGGTTTTCTGTCCTCTTCAGTTTCCGAACGCTACACTTCATTTAAAAAGGTTAGAGTGCACTGTGTTGTATAAGCAACTTGGAGTAGTTTATATGGTGAAGTATATATCCCACCCAAATTTACACGTCTTTGTCGTTTTTGCTTTTTCTTTACACTGCTTCGCTTTCGGTTCAGTGCAAATCAAGGAATCGTGTTTAGCTATTATGTACACTTATGGCTGTTTAATGTAGGTTGCTTTTGCAGAAAAAATATGGGCGGCCATGTCGGAGCTGTAAAGCAGTTGGCTACTACGCGTGCAAGACGTGTAAAGGGTGTGGCACTATAAATTGGTCTCCACTCTATGATCCAATCTTCATAAACCCTTGTGTCTGTCCAACCTGTGATGGATTCAAGTGAGTTATTTCCTCTTCAAAAACGTCTTGTCGTGTAAAAAATTAAGTTGTTAAAGGTTATCGTTCTTATTGTAGGGTCCAACGCTGTCTTAACTGCTTGGGATACGGCTCTGCATAAGTTTTCAATATCACGGTGCTAGTAAGATTGGGTCTTTTCAATCTTGTTGAAATGGAATTCGCTGGTTTTGCTAATCGGAAGCCACACTTACACCACGAGCTAGGAATTCGTCGTGTTACCTTAGAAATGTTTACAAAATAGATGCTTAGGCAAATGTTCATCTGAAACCATGAAACATGGCCGTTGTTAGTGAAGTTACATATGTTTTCAAAGATGAACCATTGTGGTTTTGCTGTGATTTTTGGTTATAAATATGTTCACATTGATGGTAATATGTAGCACTCCAATATTTGAGTAAATGATTAATGTATAGTCTGTATTTTGGAACATTGGCTAGTTAAAGAATGTTTTATTCGTAAGTTTTATATTGAAATTGTGGTAATTTAATAAATTTGATGTCTGTTCATAGATTAGTTAATTAACATGGTGATAATAGTGATTTTGTTGTTGTGGCATTCTTGCTGAGACAAAAATCGATGAAATTGTGTTTTTATTTTATTTTTGTAGAATTTATCCCTTTCAAATGCAAAGAAGCTGTTTTTCTCTGGGAATAATTTCTTTTGTGCTTCAATCTTTCTAGTAACTTTATTTATTTATTTAGGTGGGGATCAAAATATCTGGATCGTTGACTCGTTGTATTTTATAGTTCTATTACTTTAAAAAAAAAAAGTATTCAACTAATTTTAGGAAAAAGAAAGACCCACCAAAAATGTGGATAATAAAGTGGACCTTCACGTTTGCCGATATACATATGGAGCCGCATAAATTTAATTGTTTTTACTCGATTTAGACTGGGAGATATATTTGAATTTATTCAGTTCTATATTATTTATAGGAAATGGAAATAAAATAAACACACTTATATCACGTGTTCCACAAGACCACAACACTCTCCGTACTAATTTGTGACATATAATAGCACTTTGTTTGACTTATTTTTCCTACTATTAAAAAATAAAATACATATAAAATCTAATTAAATTATTACACTACACTCAATCATATACCTAAAGCAAATAAATATGAGTACTAAAATATTTGTAAGATTGCGAGGGCAATACCGTCATTCTATCATATCAAAAGATACATTCCACCGCCATTATGCTGTCACACATTAAATAGAGAGGAGGAGAAAAGAGTAATTTGAGAGAAACATAAAATAGAAAGGAATTTAGGAAATGAATCAATAATTGAAAAATGGTTGGTGGTATAGCGACGAATAATAAAACCTTCACCGACGAAACCATTGATTGGATAGCCCGCCTGCCAATTCCACCGGATAACGCCCTGTCACTTTTATTCTTTATTTTTAGATAAATATTGATTTTATCTCGTACGTTTTTACGTTATAATCGTCACTTCACAATGTCCAAAAGATCGGATGAAATTACATCTGAGTTTTTGAAACCTATAAATCTTCTTGTTCCAGTTGTTCCTTGATCGTCTAATCAATTACGAAGTCGTGCTTGGTTCGACACTACCACCGAATTCTCCGACGTCCAATCGGCGTTTGTCTTTTCACAGTCGTAGAATTACGAAATTAATACAACGTAAAAAATTAAATACACTACTATAATAGTTCTGAACTTAACTTTGATTTGGCTTCTATGCTTCAGCAGTTTTTAAATTGATTTCGGTAAAACCGTGAGTATTTTCTTTCAAAAATTTGGGAGTAATTTTGTCTGAAAATTTTATATTCGATATTTTTAGTTGAAATTGAAATATTGGGTGGCGTTTAAAATTACGCTAAGATTGATATTTTTTATGAAATGATAAAACAATGGGACAAAATTGAATATTCATTTTTTGTTTTCCATAACCCCTATTCATTCTAGGTTTAGGTAAGCTCAAACGAAAATCGAAGATCGGTTAAAAATATTCACTCACCCAAATTTACTATTGCCATAAATGACTAAAATATATTTCAAACTTAGTCATTTATTGCATGATAAGAATGATAGCGAAGTTGATGAAGCAAAAATGACAAAATTTAACTAAATTAGGATTTTGCAGTTTAAATATTTACTTTTAATTACCCATTTTTTATGATAGTACTAGAATGGTGACATTGCATGATTTTATAAAATTAAGGCGTCGTGTTTAGTTAAGTAGTATAATTAAAAAAAAAAAAACTATTGCTATCACCACTATGTTAATACGTATAATGAATCAATGATGGGTGGTTTAAATTTTAGTCCATTATCCTATATTTTGCAATTTTCCCTATAACACACTCTCCAAAAATAGTTGGATGTTGGATGCAATTAAAGAAACACGTGTTGGACGATTTGAAATCAATAATTATAATAATAATTAAAATTAATAGTCTTATTTAATGTTCAAATATTTTCTACATAATTATCTTTCTCGAGA
The DNA here is from genome assembly GCF_023119035.1 of Salvia hispanica. Classification (NCBI taxonomy): domain Eukaryota; kingdom Viridiplantae; phylum Streptophyta; class Magnoliopsida; order Lamiales; family Lamiaceae; genus Salvia; species Salvia hispanica. The sequence goes on along the minus strand of NC_062969.1, from coordinate 39,726,252 downwards.
TATTGTAGAGATGCCGACCCTTCCGCTAATGAAGGGTATAAAATATAAATAGTCATGAGAAAATTTATGTTTTTTAAATAAAATAAATATTATAGGTTGGGAATTTACGTGGCCATCAAAATAAATACGTCGTGGAATTATTTTGATGGTTTAGGTATATATTCAAAGACTTGGCCAAGTTCATTTATTTTTATTTTTTTAGACGACTTCATTTTTAAGTCTTTTTTCTCCATGGTCATGGCAATGACAAGTATGAAAAGTTGATCAAGTCATAGAAAGACTTCCTCAAGACTTCATAATTCATAATTGTTATTCATCTCAAAATATAAGGTGGTTAGGTTATACTCCCTCCGTCCAGAAAGATTGTCCCAGTTTATTTTCTGCACTCATTTTGCTAAAATAATAATAAATAAGTAAAGTTGAAAGAAAGTAAAATAAAAGAAAGAATAATGTAGGTAAGACTATTCTCTACATTATTCTCTCTTTTACTTTACTTTTTCTCTACTTTAATTATTTATTATTATTTTTGCAAAACAAGTGTGAAAAAATAAATGGACAATCTTTCTGGGACAGAGGGAGTAACTAAGTTTCTAATTTTTTTTTATCTTTTTACTTGATTTTTTTGTAAACAAATATTTTTCCTGGACATATTTTCATTCTGGTTGAATCATCGAAACATGTTGAAGAACCTTTATTCAATCTGATTCAGATTTAATGAGATTCAAGTTTTAACGATTCATGAGGAAAACTCGGATTTATTGTGTTATGTTGCTTCTTCAATTCGAATCGAGAGTAATCCATTAGGAAAGACGGATCTTGTTTCATCTTTAATTAGGCAAATTAATATATAATTGATCGAACACTATTTGAAAATGATTTTTTTTTTTATGGAAATTCTAGATCAATCAACATTTATCTCATGAATAAATTTATCAAAATTTGGTCAAATGATCAAAGCTGTTGGGCCTAGGCCCATTATAAAGTTTTAATAGGCTTATAATATTTAGACCCTAATTGAATTAAAGAGCTCTTCAGCTAAACGAAGTTTCCCAAAATTTGAGAGATTAGGGTTTTTCTTGCGCCGTTGAATTGATCTGTGAAAATGATTTACGACGTGAATTCGCCACTTTTCCGTTCGTTCCTCAGCCAGAAGGGCGGCGCCTCCGACAAGAGGTATATCTCTACTCGAATTTGAAGTTCTTTAGGTTTTGATTTTTTTTCAATTTACGTTGCACAAAACTGGTTTCCGCCGGATTTGTTGCTTGTTAGTTGCTGCCTTGAATGTATAATGATTCTGTGATTTTATAAATGTATAATGATTCTGTGATTTTGTGGTTTTGTTTATAAAATTACAACAAATTTCACGAACCCTAAAATTCGAAGATTGATTGTTATGTTGATGTTTTTCTTTGTTCATTGATTGTTGCTTTATTTGGAGTGATCTAATATTGCTCGATTAATTGATTTTGCAATAAACTATGCTAACTCGAGCTTCTTGTGATATTTGCATATTTATAGAATTTTGAATTTTCCATTGATTGAATGAGTTAGAACTGTAAGTCTATGTACAAAATGTAAACTTTTTTTCTTTCCTGCATATTCTTGTTTAATTAATTATTGTAGCTCCCAGCTGGTTTGGAATATAAACATATATTCCAATTTATATATTTTCCGCAATTTATCACTGTAGAAATGTAATTACATATACAGATTGAGTGATTTTTTTCTGCCAGAGTTGAGAGGGGTAATTGGAGTGCAAGTTGTACTTTATTTCTGCTTAATTTTGAATTTTTCCATGGTTATCATTGTTTGGCTTCACTTTATGTAACTTGCTTGCTTCTCATTTGGAGATGATATATGTCCTGTGTTTTATAAGGAATCTAGCAATGAGTTAGTACTTGTTTTCTTTATGCTCTCATTTAAAGATAATTGACATCCAGTGCTGGTTTTTGTAAGGAATCTATCAACCGATTTATGTATTTTCTGTGCCCACATGTATCTTTTTCTATGTGGTTTCTCTTATACTTGAAACTCATAGTTAAAAAAAACTGTATATGACTTTTTTAGTAGAACAAGAACAATGTTTTTGATTCAATAATTTAATTTCTCTGACATTGGTGCTGATTCATTTCAAAAGGAAAACTGAAGAGCAGAAGCCGAAGGAACATAGGCCAAAGGCAAATGAGAACAAACCTGTTATGAACGAGTAAGCGTGCATTATGCAAGCACTAGTTTGGATGGAGTTTCCAAGTGTCTAGATGTGCACTTTATAAGTGCAACTCTCTAAACTTGAATATCGAGTTTGTTTCTCTAGACTATGTGTAACAAGATATTGGTTTTTATTTAGTGAAGCTTATTTCTGATAAATCTACTCGTCTCAAGTTCTCCGCTTCTGTTAAATGATGCTCATATATCTATATGTTATGCTTGTTCATATTTAGTGGTTAATTCCCCATCCCTTCTGGATGTTTGGTATATATCTTCCAGAGGGATTCTGAATTATTTCCCTCTTTAGATGATAGAAGAATTACTTTATGCTTCGTGGTTAATTCCTCCCCCCTTCTGGATGATATGGGTATCTATGATATGTCTACCAGAGAGATTCTGAATTATTTCCCCCTTTACTTTGTCTGCTTTATTATATTCATGAAAATCTTGCATAGTTGCTACCTTTAGATGATAGAAGAATTACTTTATGCTTTCACTTGTGAAAGCTTTGACTTGCCTGGTGAAGTTTGTTGTGGGATTTACAGTTACATAGTGAATGTTCTCACAAGATTGACACTGTAAAAATTGTGAAAATGGTCACAGCAGACAATTAGGGGTCCACTAATCAGAGAAAAAAGGCTTGGTGGTGGTTGTGAAAAAAGGTGGTGTGTGCAATGTGGTAATTGAGTGTCTTCCCATGTGAAGTTGAAGACTTTGAGCTTCTTTTTTTTCCAAACCAGAAAACCCTTTAGAATTCACCATCAATTAACCCCCTTTATCTTATGTACCTCCCTCATTATTGATGCTTGCCTTTAATCACTACCACATTAATAATTTGATTTTGATCCATTCTTCGGTTATGGTTGATCTTGATTGAACAATCTGTAGGGGTGGATTGTCATGATCTATTTCAACTACTAGGGTGCTATTCATTTGTGCATTTAAAAGATGGATTGATGCTTTAATTATTTGCAAGATGCTTCGATGCATATTCTCTGCCATATAGAACTCGGATTAGTCAAATTTGTCCTTACATGTCATTATTTCTTTTTTACAATTTTTGCCTTTTTGTATTGTGGAGAATGTCGAGGCAGAGATTATAGTGTTAAAGTGTGTTATTATTGAATGTAATTGATAGCCTTTGACTTTGCTTCATCTCTAAATTTAATTATTCTTTCTCGCCCATGTGATGTATGTGTACGTTGGTTCTTTGCCGACTACTTTAAGTGCATTAATTAGATAGGATTAACTTAATTATTTCCCATTACACTGCATGATCTATATTAATTAGTATGTTATGTGTAGCAATCGATTTATTTAAAGCCTAATTCAAGATGATGCAAAAAGATAGCCAGTGCAAAACTAGAATATAATTCAATAATCCAAAAAAATGTCATAGGCATAGTTATATTTTTTTCTTGTACTTCTACATATGACAAAAATATCGAATAAATTTGGGTTTGTTACTTATAACTCAGCCTCCAAGATGGTTGTATTGATTTTGCTTCTGTACTGTGATATATAGTTATATAAATCAATGTTTACTACTCCATGTCCGTGTAACATTTAATTTATTTCACTCCACGTGATACTCACAAAATCATTTATTTACATAATTATTAGATCATTCATTGTAAATCTCTATTTGAAGACATGTTTAGCATATCTGATCCCACATAAGTTTATAAGCACATTCCTCAAATAGAGCTTAAAACACTACACTCCAATCCTTTTAACATAATAGAAAAGGTCATAATTTCGGTTGTTCAATGGAATCAAGAAATGCAAAAAGCTTTTCTTTCCAAAGCAAATCACCCTTTTCTTCCATTGCATTGTTTCTCTCTCTTACTTAAACAAATTTCTCTTCCCTTTATTCACGCCGCATTCACTACTTCCACAACTAGACTTCCCAATCACCAAGATTCCTTCTTCTAATTCTTCTTCCCCATTTCTTCACCATCTCCCATTTTTCTATTATTCCCAGAAATGTCTGAGCTGTGCATCTCCAAGTCTCATTTTTCTAGTCTTCTCATCTCTGACTTCTTCATTCTCCTCTACTCCTCCATTCTCTCTCATCCCCTCTACTTCTCCTACTTCATCTTCTTCTCCCCCTACCTCCTCAAGCTCCTCTCCTTCCTCTCCCCTCTCTTCCTCACCACTTCCCTCATCTCCCTCGCCTTCCTACAGAGACTGCAGCTCAACAAAGATCACCATCCCAATGAAGAGCTCCAAAGCTCTGAACTTTACGAAATCTTCTTCGGCCCTCCATCAATGGCAGAGGTGAGAGAGGAGTTACACCAGACCCCCCAAAAAGATCCCATTTTGGAGCCGATTCCGCTGCCGGGCCTCGCCGGAGAAGCTCCGATCGCCGCCGCCGGAAAATTCAAGACTCCGGCGATGGAGGAGGAGAAGAGGCTTGATGATTCAGTGATCATGAACGGATCGAATGTGGTCGTGTCGAGATCAAACTCGCTCTCGAGCTGCGGGTCGATGAGGAGGGAGAGGGAGTGGAGGAGGACGCTGGCCGGAAAACTGTTCGAGGAGAGGCACAGCGGAGGAGGCGGTGGAGGAGAGGGGATGGACTCGCTGTGGGAGGCGCACGAGGTGGATTCGAAGAAGAGTGGCGTTGGGAGGAGAAGGAAAGTTGATGATGTGGAGGAGGAAGAGGATGAGAATGAGATACAGCTGTGTTGTTTGCAGGCGTTGAAGATGTCGGCGGGGAAGATGAATCTTGGAGTGGCAAGGCCGAATCTTGTCAAGATTTCCAAGGCGATTAAGGGGATTGGGTGGTTGCATTTGCATAAGAGTAGCAAGAAGGTTCATAACAATGCTGATCATAGATAGATCTTGTTCATCTTATTTAATAATCTACTTTGATTTGATTTGTGGTATATACTACTTGTAGTTGCATAACATAGTTGTCGGTGTTTGTGTTTTCTTGATGTTCTTCTTTTTAGTATGGTTTATCTCTCGATCTCGTTTATATTTTAGTGAAATTTCTACTTATTACTTTGCTATGTATGTAGGAGAGAAAACAATTTTTTGTCATAGGATTATTAGCTATTTCCCATGTTTCTATTGATTCGGGAGAATTGATGTTTATTGACTAGATGGAACAACATAGAATAATAGAAATTATATAAGTTGCTTTTATTGCAATAAAGAGAAAAATGACTTTTACTATGAATTCCTAATAACAAATATGACAAGCTTACAATAAGATGGAAAGAATATTATGCCATAGGGATATAATTAATTGCTAACTAATTACCAATCCCAAATTGAGATCAATTTTCAACCATTTTAGAAGATCTTGTGGTTAATATAATGCCAAGTTTAATATATTTTAAATTTAAATAATTATTAATTAAATTAAAAGGGTATTAATGTCAAATCCTATATGTAGTAATTATAACTAACTATTTTCTCTCTCCTCAGAATCATCTCAAATCTTTAAATTTACGTAACTCTCTCAATTTAAATTATTTTTTCGCAAAAAATATATCAAATTAAAGATAATTTAATAAGGATTCCAATGAGATCTCAATTGCATATGTTCCGACGACATTCGGGTGATGAAATTTGATAAATTATATTTCAATTTTCGTATACATGTTGATAAGCAACTATTTTCAACAAATACAACAAAAAATCTCAATATATTATAGGCAAAATCTCAATATTATGCATGTCCAATCTCAATAAAAATGTGTTGATATTTTCTTGTCCTTATGTTGATATTTAATATCATATTGTTGATATTTGTAATACACAATGTTGATATAAAAAAACACTAACGAAAATTATCATATGATAACATAATGACGATATTATCCTTTTGTTGATATTTTGTCTACTATTTATTGAGATTTTGTGAACTTTAATCTCATCCACTCATTTTAAAATCCAAGGGTGAAGATTTAGTCTTGATTTTGGATTAAGGTGCTATAAGCATTAGAATAGGACCCTTAGGCCAAATTCGAAATTAGTGTTATTTTAAGGGGAAGAAAACACGTCAATACTATTGGGATATTCAAATTTTATAGCCAAGACACTAATAATACTAAAATGTTTTTCTTTCACATAATACAAATAAAACTACAACCAAATGCGGAGTATTCTTGCAATTTCATAGTAGTAATTTTCAAGTACTCATCACCTTGTAAAAATTTGATAGTAAAGTACTGAAAAAATTTGATAGTAACGTTTTTGACTTTTTGTTATTCCAAATGACACAGAATATTAAACCACCACTGTGATAAGCAACAAATAAATGGGAAACTGAATTTCATTCCAATAAATGAGCCCAGTACAAAATATTTTTAATGCTAATTCAAAAAAAAAACTAAACCTCATCCTACTCATAAAAAACTGTACCCAAGAATGCAAAAACTGAGAACAAAACCGGCAAAATAGGGACTAAGCTGTTCGACAAAATTAATTTTGATTTTTGATGATGTAAAAATTCCCTACGGATTTGAATAAAAACTAAATTAAATCCACCTAGTTGAAGCCACACACTGACTACCTACCTTCATCGCTCAAGCAGTAGCAGAAACCCGAGGAGCGACAGCGACACTATTTGTGTTGCCGTTTGGGAAGCCACCAGTGCGGTTCATGTGACTGCCACCATTGTTGCTCATGTTTTCAGACCTCTGATATCCATCGCGATTTGAGGACCTGCCACCCCTGCCACCGAACTCACCACCCCTTCCATTGAAATCACCCCTCCCGTATCCCCTCCCACCTCCGTAGTTCCCACGTCCTCTTACTCCTTCATTTCTGAATCCACCAGAACCTCTTCCTGGTTGAAATCTCCCCTTGGGATTTCCTCGAGTGTTAGTAGACCTCTTCTCCTCAACAAATGCTTTCCGTGCACCAATTGTCACGGGAGAAGCCTGAAAAATTGAGTTCATGTAAAAACCAAGTATCAAACTCGGAGATTAGCCCCCCAGCTTCATGTTGAGAGAGCTTCATATACATGACAACTGATTCTTGCATAGATTCAACGTATTGGACTCATTTCAGTGTATAAGGTGTTATATTATGTGTAAAGAAGTATTATACGGAACTGAATAAGTTCTACACATGAACTTGGTCAGAAAACACAAAGGAAGCTTCGTCAATCATATAAGCCATGTATCCACAGGTGAAGAAGTTGAGACAACATATGCAGAAAATTATTATATTACGTAAAAGTAAAAACACAAGTTCAGCTTAAAACATCCAATTCTAAGACTTGAATAGCTTGCTTCTAACAAACATAAACTACATATATGATCTAGATTAGACACATGTTTTAAGAGCTTCATGTTGCATTTGAGCATAAAATACATACCTCGAGAGCTTTTTCTACAGAACTTGCATCCTCAAATTCCACAAAGCCAAAACAAAAGGCTTGATGCTACAGCAAAAAATAGTTAGGAGTGCTATTTTGTATCTATAAAGATTGACACTCCCTTGCATGTGATGTGCCACAATTAATCGAAAACATTAGTGATTAGTCAGAAATGAACATACTCTGTTGCTCCTGACTTGAATTCCATCGGGCTTGATAGTACCGAATTTCTTGAATACTTCCTCAAGTAAGCTCTCGGTAGCATTCATAGGGAGACCCCTTATGTATATTGAGTAACCATCAGCTGCATAAATAAAGGAGGGTACATTAGAAAAATAGAAGAAAACATAATTCAAGGCTAGACAACCAGTTCTCTTAAAGGAAAATGAAAGTTAGAATATCATACCTTCACCATCTGGGTTATTTCCATTATCAACAACTTCCGAACCAGAAACAGGTCCAACAGTTGCTGGGGCAGAAGGTGGATGCACTGGCTCTACACTCATTGGTGGAGCTTTTCGAGGAGTCACTTGTGGAGGTGGGGAAGATGCAACATTTCCCTTGAGATCAAAGGATAAAGATCAGTCAGCACAGTTCAGTCAGCACTTCGACCATAATAACCACAAAACTATGAGACAAAGGATAAAGATCTCAACTTCATTACCTGTGTCCTACTTACAATAGAGGCATAAGATTTCTTTGGCAATTCTTCAATTTTGGCACTAGATTCAACAATCTTTTGGGCATCGTCTTCAACTTCATCAACGACCTCAGCCACCGAGATTTCTTCCTCAACAATTGTTGCTGGGACAGCAGATACTTCTCCTGCCACAGCTTCTCCCACAGGAGGTGCGCTATCCTCGTTGACAGGGACATGATTCTCCACAATTGTTGCTGGGACGGCAGATACTAAAACGAGTACGATTTTATCACTTCACAATCGGCAAAAAATAGGACAAGTATAAAAGTAGTAAGGTATATATAGGCAACCTAGCTCAGTAGAGGCAGGCACCACAACGTCATTGACCACAGCTGGGTTCGCAGGGACACTATCCAAATACCGAAACGTATCATTCAAAACAAAGTAACCCTTGTCCTGCGGGGCAAGGAAAAATGACTGCACAAAAGTGTAGCATGAGTTGTCCTCCGCCCTCATACAGCCAGTCACAAGAACATGAACTCCACCACTAAAGGACTCTTGAGAATCTACTGATTTAATCTCTGCTTTGAACATATTATTGTTCAGGGAAAGAATCTTCGCATTGATGGCCTGTGCAATCACATCATATCAGCACAACAGTGAACATTTTATCAAAATAATCAACATTCACTTATTGATCCAAAAATACACCTCAAATCACAATTATTTTGAGAATTCAAAAACAAATTTCGTGACTGCATCGACAAACATACACAAACATAAGATAAGACCTTTCCTTTGCCTAATGGTTCTCACAATCAATAAAAAAGTTCTAAAAAATCAAACTTCACAAACATTAAGCAGTAGAGGGAGTGGAATTACTTCCATAGTGGTGGTGATGGTCATGGTGCCATCCTCCTCTTGACGACCAAGCATACTTATGTCCTGATAAAATCGATGAGTATGCCCCGGCGATAGATGCAGAATGTGATAATACTGCGTCACAAATGCGTTCCCAACCTAGCTCAACACCAAAGAGCGGAATTAGCAATAACAACAGCAACAGAAATATAATAAAAATTCCTCAATAAAAAAAAAACTTACAACACTAGCAGTAACAAGTTGCTGAGCTACTAACGCCGCTGCCATCCTCAATCTCACCTACAAACAGCCCTAAACACATCAACATCGAATTAATCTCGCCGCAGTTGATTAAAAAAACTAACTTTACGGATCAATTCCTACCAATCAGATCAAATCACATCAAAATTCATAGAAATACGCGGGTAAAGTGTTATAGATTGTCGCCGTACCTGGAAGCAAATCGATTAGCCGCAAAGAGCAACGAGAAATAAACGGATTTCGAAACTCTCACGATTTCGAAATCCGAAAAGCCTCCGCAGCTCCGGCAACGGAATCTAGGGCTTGGACGACGTCGATGGAGGCGCGGCGGTGGATGAGAATCTCGAAGAGGCGCGAGCGCTGGCAGTGGAGAGAGAAGAAGAAGAAGAAGGGTTTCTGAAGATTTATGAATAAACTATATAAAATACGAGTTTTGGTTTATATTTGAATATTTATGAATTCTAGGTATGAATTTGAATTCTTGTAAATTTTGGAGTGACTATTTTTTAAAAATAAATTTTAATTAATATTTAAATAAATATTTAATGTTGTGATAACAATTTAGGATAATTTCTAAATAAATTTGAATTAATGTTTAAGCAAATAATTAATGGGGTGGTTACAATCAAATTCCTTTAATTCAGTTAATTTATATTTTAGCCTTAACTTTTGTATATGTACATTTTTATCTCACAACTTACATGTCATCAGGAATTGTAATGGTCACATTATTAAAAAAAATTAATAGCCAATTTTTTTAAATCAGTCATTTCACTAAAAAAACAAGTCAAAGTGTCGAACTATAAGTTAATAATAATTCTCTATCTTAAAATTTTTTATGCTTTTGAAAACCTACTTAATCTATAATTTTTTTTAAAAAAAATATCAATAATGATTCTCTATTTATTCTCATGATGACTTAAAATCCTAAGCTATTGGATTGAAAAAAAAACGTTTTATCAACTGAGTTGCGCTTCATCGTCTTCTTATTTTTGCATGTTCATTGCACGGAATGTGTTCAAATACACAATAAGTCTAATTTTTGTAATTAAAAATTAAAGATAATTTATAGTAGAAATATATAGAAATAAATAGAATATATAAGAAAAAAGTAGAGAATTCTAGAAGTGAAAAAGAATAGGATGAAAAGTTTAGAACAAATACATATGTAGTCTATATATATGTCAGTTGTAAATATTTTGTACTATATGTTAAGTTTTGGAAGTTTAGATTTTTTTAGTTTTCAAATTCAAGTAATCAAAAAGTGATATATGAAATTAGTTTTCATAAAATTAATTGAGCCGTGCATCGGACGGAAGTAGACACTAGTATATATTAATATTGTAATCAAAATTAAATTATGATTTATCTTTCGAAAAATTGCACTAATTTCGCCCTCTTTGGCTCTTTCTGTTTTAAATAAAGATAAATATTGCTAGTAAAACAATCATTATAATAAAATTCGGTCGATTTTTGGTAAATCATATTGGATTCGGAATTCAAACATTGAATCGAGAGATTTAAAAATTGAAACATAATAATTTAATAACGTTTTCAGATCTTATAGAATGAATCATAATTTGATTATTTGTGATTTAAATAACTATTAGTAGTAATTCTTTTTAATACAGTTAAATTACCTACTCTCAATTGTATGTTTGCAAATAAAGGTAACAAACTAACTTTTCTCAACAATCAACCTTGTCATGAACTTGTACTGCATTATTGTTAAAATGAAATAAAATTCAGAAACCCATATTCATATGTTGAAAGCATAATATTTTGCATTCATGGGATAAAAAAGAATACAAACTCTACCTTAACTAGAATGAAATATTTGAGACAGTTCTAGCCTCATCTCACCGCCCCAGAATCATGTATATTCTTATCATATTTTGTTTTCTTATCAAACGACCCATTGTGATATGAGGAAGACAATGTTGCAGCAACTAAGACATAACAATGTCGGATAATTAAGAGGATGATAGATTCCTCGAACTCCAAGTTTATTGAAGATAGAGTCATCATCTACAACTTCAGGGCTATTCTAATCTTCATATAATAGACGATTATGTTTGCACATCATCAACATTTTTTTCAAATGGTTATAGTGACCTTGCTTGGCATCTCTAGTAACCAATTTGAAAAGTTTAAACTCATTTTAAAGTATTATCTACTAACCAATTTGATACATCTATCATTGTTTGGTAACCATTAGTGAAATTAACCTCACATTTGAATTTAGGCTTAGTCTTGGCGTCAAGATGGTGTTTTGAAATATTACTTAGTTAACTAGTCTAACTAAGTTTATAAAAATACAAATTGCAGTAATTTAACGTCATTTTTGGTAATTTGTTTATAATATATAGACCAGCACAATTAATAATGGCCAAATGAAAAAAAATACAATTATATGCCAAGAAAGATTAGGAATATAGTGTAAACTAAAATGACGATGAAGAAAAATAAAGGCAAAACACATTATTAGGTCCTTATACTTTAGTCAAAATGTTCATTAGGTCTTTGTACAATTTTTTCGTTTCAATAAGTCCTTATACTTTTCACAATATTTTTATCAAGTCCTCGTACAATTTTTCGTTTTAGTAGGTCCTTATACTTTTATACTTTCATTAGGTCCTTGTACAATCTTTTATTTTAGGGACTTTTTTACATTTATCTTGGATAATAATCTAAATTTAATTAAACTTAATGAACTTTTTAATATTTCATTATTTAACTTAGCATAGTCTATAAATATAATATCATCCTGTTATCCAATAATCTCAATAATTGTAGAGAATAATAAAAAAATTAACCATGATGATTGAAGATTAAAATCTAAGTTTTTTTTAGAATAATTATCTGAATTTTCAATTGATTATTTATATTTATATTGAAAGATACGTTTCCCTGAATATTTATAATCATAAGATAAGTTAAATAATAAAACTAAAAGGTTCATTAAATTTAATTAAATATAAATTATTATCTAAGATAAAAGTAAAAGATATTTTAAAATAAAAAATTGTATAAGGACCTAATAAAAGTTATAATCAAAGTATAAGGACTTACTAAAACGAAAAAATTGTACGAGGATCGTGATGAAATTTATGAGAAAGGTATAAGAACCTATTAAAACCAAAAAATTGTACGAGAACCTAATGAACATTTTGATTAAAGTATAAGGACCTAATAATATATTTTGCCAAAAATAAATATATAAACAAAACTACAACCCATATATAAACTAAATAAAGTGAAAGGTTTCTTTAACTAAACAATCCATTAAAAAGTCAGCACAAGTAAATTACCGTGATGAGGATTAAAAAAAAAACTAACTAAAATGATATTACATTCTGCATACCAAAGTGTCTTTTGAGTGAGAGGAAACTTGGAGTGAGAAGAATGGAATTAATACACAAAGAATCATCACCCATCTTACCAAACAAACCAATTTTTGTAAGACTTTTCTTCTTTTTAGAGTAGTATAGAAAGTGTTCCTCATTCCATAACATCAACATGTCTCCATTCTCGTAAACATTGATAGGCTGAAGACGTTTGTGTAAACCATGACCATAATAAGGATGTTTGATGAGGACCTCTAAAAGAGGTGCTTGCCTAATGTTGACATGTACCTCGCACCAACATTTCTCGACTTCTTCATATTCCTTCAACAACCAGATAACATGATCATAGTCACAGTAATATTTTGGTTCGTCATCACAAAAACACAGACAATCCCCCAAAGTATACAACATTCCCTTGTTAAAGATAGGTCTCTTGAGACATTCAAGTGGTGGAGAGAATGTACTAAAACATTCTTTCTCAAGATCAAAGCAGCAAATATAAGGAATCTCCCTTCCATTTGAAACAAACCAGTGGAGATTGCCACTAGCAAATGCAGCAACAGAGCTGTAACAACAATCAAACGAGGGGATAACACCTTCAACGGGTCTCCACGAAGATCCCGATTCAAGAGTGTATACATGACATCCGTCATAGTTAGGGTTAAGATATACAACCTTATGTTGTCCGCTTATTCTGCTCACTCCAATTCCATAACAATCTTCTCGAGGGCGAGTAAGATGGCCACGGAGCTCAACAAATTCACGGGTGATAGGATTACACACATAAAGATGATTACGAAATGGATTTTTCAGAAGAAGTAGACCGTTGGCAGAACCCTGTATTGTTGATGCTTGGGAGAAATCAAACATGGTGATTGAATACTGCTTGTGCTTGTGCTTAAGCTTCTCTTCCAATTTAAAAACATTGAACCAATTTGAATTTGTAGACGGTATCGAGACCACTAGGGAAGGGGAGGATTTAGAAAGATGGGACTTGTTAAAATAGTGAGTCTCAATGAGATTGAGCCATGATTTGCAAACACATTTGCAAGTTGCAATGTCATCAAGAGGGAGTCTCAATAGGATAACGGTGAGGATATCTGATGGTAGATATTTGAAGAAATTTTGCTTGATTCTTCCATGAATTGAGCCTTTGGAGATCATATTCTAACTTTGTACCTAAACAATAAACTATACATAAGCCGCCTAGATTACTAAAAACTAACACAGTCTTGCAAGTAGTATGAAAAAAAATCAGAGATTATACAGATAAGCTTGCCATAGATTACACACCAAAAAAAACTTTTCCATGAATTATAGTTGTAAAAGACAACACATGAAATCGTTTCTTTCTGTATAAAACTTTACGTGATTAAACTGGAAATTCACACCAACTCTCTTTTTCTTATCCACAGCAAATTCACACCACCTCGAATTTGGGCTCTCCCATGGTATTGGTGTCCTATTTATAAGATTAATGACTTGCCTTATACTCATCTAAATAGGATTTATGATTTCACAGAGAGATTCCTAATCGCGTTGATTTTATTCATAAAAAACTAACCTCAAAAACACACAGAGATTGGGAGTAGGGTGACTAAAAAACCTTATAGTTTAAATAGAAGTACAATTAAGCTTTTCTATAATTCAAAAGCAGAAGTCATTGTCATAAATATTGGATCTTGGAAATAAGTGTAGAATGAGAGGAGATTACCTTGAGAACTAAACTTGAAATTGGGAGCGGCGCCAAAAAATAGATTGTGGTAGTATTATATATAGTACTAAGTAGTATTATTTTCCATGAAAAAATAAATTGGGACCCGGAACCGTCGCATATCCGACCCGACATAACATATATGAAAAACAACCTTTCCAAAATCAAGTTATGCTTTCAGCATCAAAATTAGGAAACATTCCAAGTGAGTAATACCCTTACTTTATAAATAGGACCAATCAGTTCTATTAAAATTATTTTTGTTATTAATTATATTGTTTATTTACTAAATTATCGCTGTTATAAATCTACCTGTAACAAATCAATTATCCAATCTTATAAACGTACAAATTAAAGTCTTGAAGCAATGGAATGGGAAATGATGTTTTGTAATTTTATATTCCTTTGTACGTATTTTATTTTTAATTAAATTTCTAAGTTGTTCATATACATTATTAATTACTCCTACATTCATAAAACAGATTATTTATTTATAAGAGTACTAATTTTGGAACCTTAACTGTATACGATTACTTTCAAAAATACAAATTTAAAAGATTATATATGTTACTTTCCAAAATACATGGAGTAGTATTTTAATAAGGTATATACCTTTACTTTCCATATTTCAATTTACTTTTAAAGAGATAGTAAAATATTAGTTATATCTATAAAATGTTAATTAAATGAGTTGAAAAAGTATATTTGATTATTTTTTATCGGGGTTCAAAAAATAAAAGAATTTAAAGAATTTTAAATTTGATGCATATGATATATTGTTACTAATTAAGTTTATAATTTTGATTTTAAGAATTTTATAATTTTGATTTAATTCTTTATATTTTTCTTTTCTGTAAATTCTTAATTTTTAGAACATTACATTAAACCTTAATTAAAAAAATTATCACATGTTCTTAACTCATCTATCAAATTATCTTAAAATATATAGTTAATATTTCTATTTTTGTTGTTCTTAACCCAATTCAATATATCATGTACAAAATTAAAATTTAATATAAAATATATTAATACTAATTAGGTTATGATATTTATATTTAAGAATTTCATACTTTTGATAGTAATTCTTTACGTTTCAAAATTTTAATTTATTTAAATTCTAAATTTTTAAACATTGCAATTGTACTTTAATAAAAATAATAATTACATATTCTTAATTCATCTCTTCCATACTAATTTAAAGCTATATATTAATATTTTATCCTTTTACTTATTATATGTCCTAGCTTAATTCACTACTGTATCATGCAGCAAACTAAAATTTGAGATATCTATATAATCTATATAAATATATAAAGCCAGAGTACATGGCAAGGAAATTTTTCCGCCCACTTTCATAACATATTGATAACTAATTATAAAATTGTATTAGCATATAATATACACTATTAATATATGACTTATTTGATATAGAGAATAAAAGATGTCAATTTGTCAAATCACACTCTTTTTGTCCATTGGGTAAAGCAAGATCAAGTGGTCTCTTTCTCAATTTTTTTTATTGACCAATGGGATTATGCCATTTGTTATAATCTCATTAGTCAATAAATATTTTATTTATTATTCAAATATCTTTTATATATTAAATTAAATATATATAAAAATTATACCAAAATTCATATTTTTTCATCCTCTACAAATTGAGATCACATTTGCTATAGTTCTATTAAAAAAATATATCTATTTTTCTCTACGTATAATCTTTCTTCTATATTATAATTTCTCTTTTTTTTAAAGAATTTATTCACCATGGATGATGAGAATGAAATGTTCTCTAATTCCCAAAATTTAAATTATTCCAAGATTATTTGTATTTTATATTGCAACTTATGACTTTTATTTATTTGTTTTAATTTATTTTGTCATTTCTTTATAATAATTCCCTATCTATACATACATAAAAGCGAAATACCAAACAATCCATTTTCCCACTCAGTTTCATGAAATTTTTTTTGACTATATTATATAAGTCTTTTAGTATATATTATAGAAATTTATTATAAGATGTATGATATGATAGATGCATGTGAAGGGTGTAATTGACATGAGTAATAAGATGTTACTCCATAAAATCAATGATCAATGAAGAAATCAATGTAATAAATGACACAATCTCATTGGTTGATAAATATTTTTTTAAAATTTATATATCTTCTCTATATTATATTAAAAAATTATAAAAGTTATACTAAAATTCATAATATTTCATCATCTATAAATAGAGACCACATTTGTTATAGTTTTGATAAAAAAAAATCTTTTTTTTCTTCTCGTATAACCCTTCTTATTTGGTAGTATAATTTTTTTGTCTTCTTTGTTGTTCACTATGAATAATTATGGAATATAATCAATACAATCTATATCTATATCTATATCTATATCTATATCTTTATCTTTACTACCATAAAAGCAATGAATTTTTTGTGGGAAACAACGAGAGTTTCCGCCAAACTGACCGAAGAGATTTATCTATTTTAATTTATTTATTTTAAAAATTACATGCTTCAAACCAAAGGTTAATAAATAACCTCCAAGAATTGTTTCTTTTACCTGCTGAATCCAGCAGCTAATGGCATGAACTCTGAAAAAAAGCAAAGTTGATTAGCCTCTATACTAACAATCAATCAAATCGTTCTTACATAAAGAAACTCTCTCATGTTGAGCTTTGGTGGGAATTCTCAAATTGGGATCCTCTCTAATGCAAGGTTTTTTGAGAGCCAAAATCATTTTCTGAGATAAAAAAAGTTGAAAATAACCCCGCATGTTTTTCTATATATAAACACTTGCATAGACACAGATTCATACACAATCATTTTTCTTCTCTTTCATCTTTTTTCTACCGATTATTTCCTTCTCTCTAAATCTTCTTTCTTTTTATTATTGAGCTATTGAACGAT
Source organism: Salvia hispanica (assembly GCF_023119035.1). NCBI lineage: Eukaryota > Viridiplantae > Streptophyta > Magnoliopsida > Lamiales > Lamiaceae > Salvia > Salvia hispanica. The sequence continues at coordinate 39,708,968 of NC_062969.1, read as the reverse complement.
TATATTTTTGTAAATATTGCAAGTGAATTTATCGGCATAAGAGGTTAGCGTTAATTTTCTTCTCTCTAAACCATCTTTATTTCTATTGTTGATCTACTGTACTTTTTTGGGCATATATTGCAGGTGAATTCCTGAAGAGGTTAGCGTCATCTTTCTTATCTCTAAATATCTTTTTGTTTATGGTTGATCTACTGATCGTATTTATGTTTGATTATTTTGCAGTGGAATTGATCGCCATGAGAAATGAAAAGCTCTGTAAACTGGTTTTGCAATCATGAATCTTCTACTATCTACTTTTGCTTCCGATTTATAAAACTAATCATTTTTATGCTTTTGCAGGTATTGTAGGTTAAATGATACGAATGACAGGAAAAGCAATATGAACTGGTTTGTTTACTTAAATCTCATATTATCTAAATTTCTTCTGTTTTAATGTAATACCCGCCCATTTTATTATCTTTTCGT
>NC_062969.1:39321078-39357496 GCF_023119035.1 Salvia hispanica | reverse complement strand
TCTTTGGCGTAAAGTCTCTACATTTTTGTTTGATTCATGCTGTTGAAGAGTTTTTAGTGAAGAATTGATGAATTGTGCTAACTTGAATGTTATATGGCGGGTGCGATTTGTTTCTTCATTATCTGTTTTGTGGTAGTGTGTGTCAGATATCGAGTGTGGACAATAGGAGATAGAAGAGTTTTCTTTGGTGTGAAATATTGATTCCGATGATTCAAGAAATGAGTGATATAAATGGCTTGCGGCAGGATATGTGTGTCATATTTGAGATATTGTAGTATTTGAGTTTGAAACTGTGAGAGATTGAAGTGTTTCAGCTGGATAGAGTGTTGTATGTATTGCATTCGGGTCGCCTTAGGTGGGAAATACTGCAATCTGATGATGTTTGTTAGTTTGAAGTGTGATTCGAGAATTGAGTGAAGAAGTGAGCTGGGACGGTCTGTGAGGTGTTAAGAGTGATTCATTTACCTCGAGTCATTCATGAATTTGAGGACGAGAAATTTGATTGATCTGACTCTTCGTGATGTTTCAGGTTTTTGAACTCCTGCGCGAGCAAGTCTGGTACAAGCCGTACGCTGGTATATATGTGAAGCTCATCACCATGCTCGGAAAATGTAAGCAACCCGAGATAGCTCATACCTTGTTTCAGGCAATGATTGATGAAGGGTGTGTGGCGGACCGAGAAGCTTACACTGCTCTTATGTCTGCCTACAGCCGGAGTGGCCTTTTCGATAGAGCGTATTCCATTCTCGAGCAGATGAAGAAGATCCCCGACTGTCAACCCGATGTGTACACGTACTCCATCCTCATAAAGTCTTGCCTGCACGTTTATGACTTTGACGCAGTTAACTCTCTCCTCTCGGAAATGGAAGTACACGGGATCAGACCATCCACGGTCACGTATAATACTCTCATCGATGCGTATGGAAAAGCAAAGAAGTAATTCTCTCTTCCCTTCTCTACATTTGGTCTGAGATGTGAAAACATCGTTTCAGTCGTTTGCTACTAACAGGTTCGTGGAGATGGAATCCGTGCTCGTGCAGATGCTCAGGCAGCCCCACTGCGAACCCGATGTCTGGACCATGAACTCGACGCTCAGGGCTTTCGGGGGCAGCGGGCAGATAGATATGATGGAGAAGTGCTACGAAAAGTTCCAGAAAGCCGGAATCGACCCCACCATCAAGACGTTCAACATCCTCCTCGACGCCTACGGCAAAACAGAGAACTACGAGAAGATGAGCGCCGTGATGCAGTACATGCAGCGGTACCACTACACGTGGACGCTCGTCACCTACAACATCGTCATAGATGCGTTCGGGAGAGGCGGCGACGTCAAGCAGATGGAGTTCTTGTTCCGGCTGATGCAGTCCGAGAGGATCAAGCCCAACTGCGTGACTCTGTGTTCGCTCGTGCGAGCCTATGGGAACGCAGGGAAGCTCGAAAAGATCGCGGCTGTTCTGCGCTTCGTCGAGAACTCCGACATCACCCTCGATACCGTTTTCTTCAACTGCTTGATCGACGCCTACGGCCTGATGGGATGCATCGCAGAGATGAAGGTGGTGCCCGAGATGATGAAGAGACGGGGCTGCAGACTCGATAAGGTCACGTATCGAACGATGATCAAGGCGTTCTCGATGAACGGGATGACGGGCCATGCCAAGGAGCTTCAGAAAGAGCTCCGTTCGATGTAGATGAGCGTTTACTTTGGATGATAGGATAGATTGATTTCAAAATGTAGTTTAGTACTCTCTCCGTCCCACAAAGATAGTCCTACTTTGATCCGGCACGAGTTTTAAGAAATGTAATGAAAAGTGAGTTGAAAAAGTTGGTGAGATGTGGGTCCTACTTTTAAAGTATTAGTTTTATAATAAAATGTGAGTAAGAATGAGTTGGTAGAATATGAGGTCCATTATCAAAAATGGTAAAAGTGAAATATGGTAAAAGTGAAATGGGACAAATTTTGTGGGACGGAAATGAAAAAATGGGACAATCTTTATGGGACGGAGTGAGTATCATATTTTGGTGGATTGTATATAAATTGAGCTACATATTTAAATTTTCAATATGGTAAATTATCACCCCCCTTGACATGTCAAATTAGTCGATGGTCACATTTTTCGTAATATTGTTAAATTTTGTCAAGATATTGACTAATCATTCATTATCATAGTAGCTGTTATTTTTCACAACAATTCATTAAAAATCAAATAAAAATTAAGCCCAAGTTCAGATTTTGAAGATCCGGCCCAATCTGTGTCACAGAGATCTGACCCAAATAGGCAGATCTTGCCCGAACCCGAATTGCAAAGATCCGGCCCAGTTACTTATTATAGAATCGTCTCAATTAATTAATTGCTTTAAAGTCGACGACGCTCATTATATGTATTAAACGTTTTTAAGTAATCAAACATATATTCCACATAGTATGCTTTGTCTACTACATCAAACATAATTTCCCCAACTCTGAGACGATGAGACAATTGAAAAAAAATGCCAAATTTATACTAATATAATCACAATTAAGTTACGCAATCGACGACAAAATGACAAATTTTTCCCAAAATTTATCCAAAAAAGTAATATTTTTTTGTGTTTTTAGAAATTTTATTTTATTCCACTGCTTTCTGATTTTAGAAATTTCCTCTAAGACGAAGAAATAAAAGTGGAGGAATTCGTATCCATTTTTTACGTCTTTGAATTTCTCCATATTGTTTGTTTTAGATGATAAGTTAAATTTACATAATACGTAGTATATTATAATAATTCCTACTCATTAAGTTCACAAAAATACGCAGTAAACTAATTTACTTTATGTTATATATGGAGGGATGCGTTAAAATGACAATACCACTTAAAATAACATCATACCACCATTTTTAGTCAATTATTTGTACACGTGGACGAATAATAAGCTGTCATATGGCAATATACAACACTGTATATAACAATTTTTTCTATAAATTGCTGCGTAGCGTTTATAATATTATTATGTAGCATTTATAATATTGCTGGATATGTGGTGTCACAGTGTCACTTTAACTTTAAGAGGTGTTGTCGTTTTAACGCAAACCTATATGGAATATAAATTAATTTTTTTGTTAAACAACGGTTTATACTACACCGCCCCCGGTTTTCACAAAACAATCACCGACCATTGATTAAATTATTTCAATAATACACAAAATATAATAAGAAAGAAATAATAGAGTGGTGATAATAATTACTTTATGCAACAATTATGCTTTTCTTTTTCGCATTAAAATAAACTCGCCAGCTCAGCATTAAGCTAAAAACACCCGATTTTGGGGGTTAATTACTAATTAGTGTCTAAGATTACCTAATTAAACTAGCTTGCTTTCGTGATTAATATAAGATAATTTGTCGGGAATTTTAAACAACTTTAGTACTTTCTCATTATTATATTAATATAATAGTATGATCATGTATATAAAGACACGACACTGTCACACTTATTAATTTAAATGAAACTTAGGACGCCAATTATGTTATTTTATTTATGGAATAATAATTTTTTGTCTTCTGTTGTCACGATTCCAGCTTCTATTTTTCTATGCAAAATACAAAAGAAAAGAGTTAGCTTTTATATATTTTGCCACCACTTTTGGATTATTCATTAAAAATAAATCTGTTTTCTCAATTATAATCTCACCCTAATAATTTGCATCCATTTTCTAATTTATGAATTTCACTCTCATCTTACTAATGTGTATCAATTTATTCTTTCAATTTTAGAAATTCACTCACTCCGTCACTTAAAACTATAGTTTTGTCTTAATGTGACATAGGCAAAGGGAACATTGATGATTTATTTAAGATTTATAACTCCATCTCAAGTTGACAAACTGCAAAAATGTTTGGCTTGTTATTTAAGTCACTTTCATTGTCCGGTTTATTTATAATAATTTTAGTATAATTAAACCATCTTGTCTTGAGTAAAAAAACATATACCCTAAATATTTTGATTTTATACAAACAATACCGAATTATCATGTAAAATGGTGTCATTTATAGCACTTTTATGGATTTATCGCCCCCATATTGGTAATTGACCTTTTTTGAATTGTTTTAATAATAATCATTTTTAAATTTGTAGCAAAATGCACACACACGACGTTACTTTGGTACAAAATATAGTAGAAAAGGGTGTTACTAATGTCATGATTTAAAAGATTTTATAAAACACATTAAAAGAGTAGAATAATTTTATTTAATACTTCATTCGTCCCGCTTTAGCAGTCCTATTGACTTTTCTGTACTCTTTTTGTAAAAATGATAAAAAAAATAGTTATAGTGAAGAAATGACAAAGTAAAAGAGACAATAACGTAGATAAGACTCTTCTCTTTATTATTTTCTCTCTTAATTTATCATTTCTTCTCTTTATTTATTTTTTTATCATTTTTACAAAAAGATGACAGAAAAGTTAATGAAACTGCTAAAACGGAACGGAGGGAGTACATTGAAAAAATAAAATAAAATTGAATGTGCCGGTGCCCTGTCAGCAATGCAAAGTAGATATATGCACTTAGCTAATTTCAATCACCATTAATACTTATTATTGGTTACATTTTGACCAATGGCATCCATATTTAATATACCCATCGAAGCTTTATACATTTTTAAATGATTAAATCCTACATTAAATATCACTTTTCATACACACATGTGTGTACAAATTAATATCTATATTCATATATTGTTATTAAATGCTAAAAAAAAGTTTATTTATCATTCCCAACTTGTATGATTTTACACAAAACAATCAACACGTCTATATACATATTATTTCCTTCATCAAATATTCATTTTATTTTATTTTTCATCCAATAATACCGTATGTATCTATGAAATTATGGGTTAGCTAGGTTTTAAGGTTATGATATAGTAGTATAGTCAATAACGCGAAATTCATGATAAATATGGGTCAATTTAATTCACGAGGTCGGCAAATATTAATTGTTGATGTATCATAAATCCAAAAGTGCATATGTGTTTAAATAAATATTATTGGATAATACTATAGAGTTTGCACTTTGCAGAGAGCAATTTAATGCACCATGCCGGGTCAGACATGCAAACTCCAATTTTGAATTTATCTGTCACATTTTATAATTTTATTTATTTTTTCTTCAGTATGTTTATTTTTCAGCCCATAATAACTGAATTACACTGGTGCGTATGGGTATATTAAATATTATAAAATAAGAAATTTAGTTAAATGTAATAGAAAAAGTCAATTTTGATCTTAAACATATGACGAAAATACAAATTTAATCTAAAATATCCATTTTTTGAAAAATAGGTCTATAATAAATGTAAATGTCGCCGAAGTAGTCCTTTATTTTACGATCCTGTCAAAAGGATCAACCCTAATTGCACAGTGGCATGACCATCAGCTTTTTACTGATCCGTCAAAAAAGGACCACTCCGACAAGTCTTTTATTTGTTATGAACCTGTTTTCTAAAAAGTAAATAATTTAGACCAAATTCGTAGAACTAAAATTGATCTTTACTCTAAATTTTAATACTCATACTAGTATATACTAACACAATTTTAAAATTAGTTAGGAAAAACTATGAAGTGAAAATTATATACAATTTACACCACAAACTTTGATTTGCATGAAATTATACTCCGATGTGACAGTCAAAATTTGAGAAAGACATGATGTAAATCAAAATATTACATGTAAACGACCTAGTAATATTTTGATGTAATAATTGAACAACTTCATCATTTTCTCAATCGATTTTTAAAGTCATTGACTGAACCAATATTTAGCCAAATTTCTATGACAATTGGCCAACGAAAGAAATTTAGAATTTCATCACATCACCAAGATTACTTGCAAAATTCATGCATACGAACTTATATAATTATGATACATTATCACTCTTCCATCTTTTTATAAAAGAACAATCTTGCATAATAATGATTGGACAAAAGAAATAAAAAGGCTTGGATCAATAATTTCTCTCTGACATATATCTTCAATTCACCCTCAAATAAATTGTCATGATTGTATATATGTGGCTAGGGATAATGAATCCGTGACAAATTGGAATATTATTAAACTAGCTACATAACTTATATTTATGTATTCCGAATGTAGTATATGGAGATAAATTAATTATCATGTATCCTTGTCAGTACATTACTTGAAAATCGAAATGTACATTTATGGATTTATAATTAATAGGACACCTACAAAACTACTGCGGATCTACGATAAAAAAAAAAACTCTGTAAATGTAGACACAGAAAATATCGTCGCTAATAACAGATGTCTAACTAATAACCGAAATGAATCACAATCTAATATCGATGGTATCTCTAATTATCATATTTAATGAAGTATTTCGGCTTTCATGACTTAACGAACCCCGACTCGACCCGAACCCGCGATTGCATATAATCCCAAATCAAAGCATATAAGTCGGTTTTTATTTTCTTGTTATTGGTGAAATGGGCCTAACATATTAATGTAGCACCTAAATTAAACTCTACCCACCTACCACCACCCCAACTTATCTAAAATTAGCATATCATATATAATTCACACATTATTTTCTTTTCTTTTCTTTTATATGACTATGAAAAATAACAATGATTCGTAACTGAATAAATTTATTTATGCAATTACTTGCAAGTTACACCAAAATAACCAAAACTAGATTCAATTTATAAAAATATTAAAAACTACTATTGATGAATTTTGATCACCGCACCGACGAAGCCACCGTAGAGTCAACAAGTTTTAGTTTGAATAAAATAAAAGCAAGATGTAAATAGTCACACATTTAATATAAAAATTTTACAAAAGAAAATTAACTAAGTAAATTTGTATTTCCCTTTAGGCATGGGAATCCGACCAAACCCGATTTAGCCGGATACAGGTTAGAATTTATTACAATCATTGACCTGCACAAACACGTTAACGTTTTTCTACTATGCCAAATAGTACTACTATTAAATAAATGTAAACATTTAAAATATTAAACAAGAAGTATGAGTAGTAAATAAATAATCGGCTAACACACTTTTCAACGATAAATTTATTAGATTATTTTACCCGCCACATTAGTCATTAAATGTTTTTATTTTTAAAAGTATATTAATTTAAATGAGAAATAAAAAAGTTGTGGTAGTATTTTGAATGAGAAAGTTAATGATCTTTTCTTATGCTCAAATACTATTATGAAGAGAGGATGATTTTGACTGAAATGAATTGGTAGCCATACAAATTTGGGACATTTAGCTAATTATATGAAAATTACTATAAAATTTTGTCAAATTCTAATTTATCTTGCAACTATCAGAATCTTAACAAAAATTCATGTAATTAGAAAATTTGTAATTGTCCACAATGATTTTTTGAACAAATTTGATGTTGAGTTAGCGCATGCTTATACAATTTTGATGATGTAGATGAATAGCAGCACAACCGTCTATTAATGTGACGATACTAAAAACTAAGCAACATCATTTTAAGCTTATTAAACGACTATTACTCAACTTCATCCCTTCATTTTCTTTCTCTAATCTACACATTCCATCATGTTGATGTCTATATACATTTTGGTTTTCAACTTAGCCTCAAGTTTTCCAAATTTAGCTAAACGAGATAACTGAAAATATTTTAATTTTATTTCGCGTCTAGTTTTTTAACCACCTTTGACTTTAACCTCAAGTGAGACAGCTTCTGTTGACTCCAATCATTGAGAAATATTAAAACAGAAACTGACCAATGAAATTAGTGGGCTGTGGCCGAATCAAAAGCTGCAAAAATTATGTGATTTTCGAGGCCCAAATTTCTGCAGGCCACCTTCTAATAAATTATAGAAATATCTATAAATTTATTTTAATAAATAAAATCTCGAACTTCGAAATCAAATTATTCTTTTTCTACTTAATTTCAACTTTGATCTTGCCTTTGGCTAAACAAGAATGTACATTAGTATTAAACTAAAAAATGATTCTTGATTTTTAACTACTCTTAATAACGTAAGCATGTCGTCAAACATGATATAATGGAACTTACTATTTGCTACATGTATTATCAAATAAGGTTAATTAAATGCTGCAAAATTTTCATCAATTTGCTAATTTAATTCTATTTGTAATGATCATAATCTTGAATCTTGATACTTGATAATAGTATTTTTTTTTATACGAAAAGGATTGAGCTACTTTTTCCAACAATTCATATAAATGTAAAAATTAGGTCATTTTCAAATGACACAATTACATTTCTATATACATATATAAGATTCTACAAAATCCATAAAGTAGAATTTTAATATCATGACAAAAGTCTCACAAACTGTTTGTTTTCTTCTTTTTTCTTTTTTCTAAATTATGTTTACCATCTATTTGCGTTATTAATTTTTGTAAAAAATATTTTATTCAAATTGCAGCTACCTATTTTGACACCCTGCCTCTGCATGATCCCAAACTAGATGGTAGTGTTTTATAATCAACAAAGTTACAAATTTTCCCAAATAGTCAAAAAATTATTTCTCCATCTTTTCCCTTAAAAGTTTTCACTTCATTCTTTAACTTTATTTTGTAATATGACACATCACAAATAAATTTAACCTTTTTCATCAACAAAGTTACAAAAGCAATCTTTGGGAAAGAGACCCTTTTAGAAATAAAATCACTAAAGTGTCAAATGTGCATATTATTTTTAAACCAACAAACTATAATAAAATAAAAGGTAGAAGTAGCACCCACAAATAGTGAAAGTATCAAAACGCAACATTCGTGATCCCTATGCCACCAAGTTAGAAGCAATGCGTTTAAGAAAAATAAGATTACCAAAAAATTAATTGAAATCTTTCTCTTAATTTCCAATTAATATGTTCCAAATCATCTTTAAAAAAGTGGTAATTTCAAGAAAGTGTGGAAAGTTTGGTGGTTTGACGTTGAAGGCCCGGCATTTAACCTTTCCTAGTTCTTCCACCGCTTTTAACGCCTGCAATGTTCACTCAAATTTCTAAATAAAAATAAACAAACTTATATAGTTTTTGAAAGTTAAGAGTACATATAAAACTTTTCCTAATCCACCTATTTTTCTTACTCCCTAGTGAGTATTCTATTTTAAAAGTTGAGAATATATATAAAACTTTTCCTAATCCACCTACTACTCACTCCATTCCATCTCAAGTGATTGACCGCATTTCGACACATGTGAGGAAATGATAATAAATATTTTAAGTGGAGAAAAAGTAAAGTAAGTACGGGAATAATATAAATACAATTCTCTTTAATATTATTCTCCTTTTTACTTTACTTTCTCTCCACTTTAATTGTTTCTTAGTATCATCTTCACAAAACAACGGCAAAAAAGAAATCAATTGCTTAAATTGGGACGGAGAGAGTATTATTTTCATGATTTGATAATTTTCTGTATGTACGTGTTTGTCATGGTAATGAATAAGGTTGCAAAGCCAAACCATATCAACATTCAGAATAAAATCATTTTCAAAAGACTTTAAGTCTAATTGGGAGTTCGAAAAGAATTGTCACTTCTCATGCCTAAGCACGTGTAGTAGATATCGGTGCTTAGATTTCTCTTTCTCACTAGAAAAGATGAATGATGAGTGAATCTATATAAGAGTTTAAATCGATTATAAGAATCAATGAAGAGACATAATCACACTCGAGCTAGTTGGACCTTGTATGTTTCCCTCTCATCCTCGATGGGTTTGATCTAGTTGTTTTTTGCTTGCTATCTTTGCTTTGTTGATCTTTGATTATCAGTTTCTTGTCCATCTCTGGCTATGAATTTTGATTTCTAACTCATGCAAATCATATGCTTTTATTGTGCCTCTTTCTTTATATATGATGGAGTCAACGGTTGATTATCTGTCGTGTTGTTAGTAGATTGTTGTATTAATTTTTGTTGGATTTTATTCTTGAACTTTATAATTGTCTTTGCTTATTAATCTTTTGGTACGAACGACTTTACTTATTTGTGTACTAAAAATTAGTGATTGTAATTTGATAATTAAAAACACATAAAAATAAGGACAAGTATATGATATGGAGTATATATAAAAGGGAGGGACATAGAGTGAAAATATCTTATATACAACTAGTATCCAAGACTTGACTACTATTCAATCTAATTAATACTATTACTATATATATTCACTCGTATAAATATAAATACATAAAATTCTTTTTTATGAGCTTGGTTTGTTTGTGCGTGTGTATATATGTGTTTTTCCATTATAATATAGAAAAGGTCAAAATAAGTATTTTCCATTTCTTCTATATAACTTCATCACCACCCTCCTTTCCCCTTCCCCTCCCCCTCAACCTTCCTCTTCCTTCCCAATCTCTCTCCCCACATACATAGTCTTTCAACAAGAAGAACATCAAGACTCCACATTCCTAAAGACCAAAAAAACTCAATCTTGGCCACCATTTTTTCCATTTGGGAATCAAAAAGATTACATTTTTAATTCTTGGGCTCAAAAAAATCTTGAAAAAATGGACAAAGACTACTTGATGAGCTCAGGCATCCCACCACCCCAACCACTCCACTTCGAAACCCCAATGCCAAATCCATGGAGCTCCGATCAATCCTTCTTCAACCCCAATTCCTCCCTAATCCACCAATTCCCTCATTTTGACTCATCTTGGACCTCAATTCCCTCCTCCACCGCCGCCGCCGCCGTCGCCCCGCCGCCCCTCGCCGCCGATCCGGGCTTCGCGGAGCGCGCCGCGAAATTCTCCCGCTTCGGCAGCCGCAGCCTCAACGGCCGCTCCTCGCCGCCGCCGCTGAAAAATTCCGGCGAACTCCCCGGCTCCGGCGGAGAATCCTCCGTCTCCGATCAGATTCCGGCGAAGGTGAATTCCCGGAAAAGAAAGGGGATTTCCAGAGGCAAGAGCAAAGAAGACAGATCGAATTCGGCAAAGGTTCGAATTCAACTCTCATTTTATCAATCAATCAATCAAATTCAAAGAATGAAAGACTCAAAGATTCAATTTTTTTGCCGAATTCAACTCTCATTTATCAATCAATCAATCAAATTCAAAGAATCAAAGCTTCAAAGATTCAATTTTTTGTAGGAAGCCGCCGACGACGGGAGCTCAAAGCGATCGAAGCAATCGGAAAACTGCGAAAACGAGGAAGAATGTAATAAATCCGACCAAAAGCCGCCGGAGCCGCCGAAGGATTACATTCATGTCCGAGCCAGAAGAGGCCAAGCCACTGACAGCCATAGCTTAGCAGAAAGGGTAAAAAAAAACACCTTTTTTCTTGTTTTTTTACATGATTTTGAAATTTAACTCAGTCTGATTTATCAGGTTAGGAGAGAGAAAATTAGTGAGAGAATGAAGCTGCTTCAAGATCTGGTACCAGGTTGCAATAAGGTTTGTACAAATTAAATTCAGATTTTGAGAAATTAAAAAAAGGGTTGATTAAAGATGTCATTTTGTGTAATGGGATTTTTTCAGGTGACCGGAAAAGCACTAATGCTTGATGAAATCATAAATTACGTCCAATCACTTCAGAGACAAGTCGAGGTGAAAAATAAATTGACCTCAAGTTATTACCAATCTTAAAATTGAAAAGCTGTCGGTGTCAGAGAGATTAATTCTTGGCTAATTTTGTGTTTCTTTAATGTTTCTCAACAGTTCTTGTCAATGAAGTTGGCATCAGTGAATCCAGACCTCGATTTCAACATGGAAAACCTTCTCTCCAAAGATGTAATTTTTCTCATTTTCTCTCTCTTAATTGAACACCCAATTGTGGGAGAAATGATTTGATGGGTCCAATTTCGATTCCACAGATGTACCAGCATCAACAAATGTACCCTTTGGATTCCTCAATCTACCATAACCAGAATGTACAACACCAACAGCTGCAAGGTACAAGCATCTCAAGCGTGGAGCCTCTCCCTAGCATTGGACTAGATGGATTCTCTGAAAATTTACCCCAGGTAAAAAAGATTCTTCATTTCAAATTTTGGGATTAAAAAAAGTTACCACATTTATGAATGTAATTATGTTTGATGCAGTTTCCAGCCTTCACTGAAGATGATCTGCACAGCATTGTCCAAATGGGATTTCTCCAGAATTCTGGTAATTAATTAATTGTGGCAGTAAAAAAAATATTTACTATGTTGAAAAATGATGGCAAAAGGCAAAATTTTAATGTAATTTTTTTTACTTATTTTGCAGTTCAAAATCAAACATCAAATATGAAAGTGGAGCTATGACAGCTCACGATTCCAGCAGGAAGAAAAAAGGCTGTGCTGTAGATAAACTGAGATGAATTTTTAATCAATTTTTACAACCAATCCAAGAATCTTTTCTCTTTTTTGAGGGGTTTTTGTTATTATTTACAAAATTATGTAATTCTATTTCATTTCCAGAGTAATGATGTAGTAATATATAGGATGTAATTAATTATTAATGATTATAGTTTCCGGGAAAATAAGAAATTCACAGCTCTTGCACTTTTTTCTTTTCTCAATTGACTTTTGTTAATTTTATTGTGCTTTGTGTTTCAATCAATCTTGTACTTTTAATTATGTTTTATTGTCAAATTGTGCAGTAATCAAATCAAAAAAAAAATTCTGGTGGTTATGATTGTTACTTATGTTGTAACCAGCTGTCAGGAAGGGAACACTTTTATTAATTTATCTATTTATCATATTTCAAAGTCTTAAAATCAATAATAATGGTTCCAATTAATCTTTGGCTGTAATCAGTTATAATAAAATCAGGCACATTTCTAGGAAGAGGGCCCTGCAATTTTCTACAGGTTAACCATAAACTTTAGAAGCTTCCCAATCCAACAAATAATTAAATAAATATATTTCCCACAATTATCAATATTTGTTTGTCTAATTTTTTAAAAATTTATGTTCAATGAATTTACTTAGTGGAGAGAGAGGGAGAGAGAATCCCAGGTTGGCAAATGGTGAGATTCTGACTAAACCCAATGAATGAGGCACTAAAAGAAATTTGGATGATGAATAGTAATAAAATAGTGATGTTTACATTAAAAAATGAAGGAAAAGGAGGAAAAGGTTAAGTAGTGGTAGTTCATTTAGAGATTTTTTTTAATATGGGGGAGGTATGAAAAGATGCTCTTGAGAGATAGATTAATTAATTAATCATTTGATGAGAGGTGGTTAGTGAAAATAAAAAACATTTTTCAAAAAAGATTTCTGCGTTTGCAGCCTTTAGTTATAATATTAGGTGAGGGTTCCATTATTGATGACAGTGAGTTGATTATGTGAAAGATTCTTATTAAATGATCTCTTTTGCATATAAACGTTATTATACTAATTAATTAGTAGTTTATTAAAGGAGTTTTGGTTGATTATAGAGTTAGACCTGTCTCCTGGAAATAGTAAACAATACACCATCATGCTAGGAAATGTGAAATGGGAGTTAATTAATTTAAATTAGAATATTAGCATTAACTTTTAATATATATGCTTACATGGATTTTAACATTTTAAATATTTTATTGACGTTAGTAATTTTAAATATCACATAGAGAAATTAAAGCTCGGTTTGTTCTTTTATCCATATTCATCATAGTACTATTTTTCGTATAATATGTGGATACATAAAGAATGAGAGTGACTTCATATTTTGAATAGTTGATGAATTAATTGAATTTAAATGCAATAGTTAATGGTAATTAATAGCTTATGAATCCGGTCGTACCAAACCATTAACCTCATTTTAATCATCATTCAATTGCATCATCTAATAAGTTACAAGTTACATAACAATAAAATAAGAAAAAGGTGTATATTTCTCATTATTAAAAAAAGGTATTCTTTCTTTTTAGAGCACACTAATTCTCCAATGAACTATAATTTCGTCCAAAATAATTATAGTAGCAAGTTTAGATTTCAACTTCTAAGGTTGGAGGGCATTTTCAAGTGAAAATTTTAAGGTACACTTTTTAAATTTCTCAAATTACTACGAAAAATAAAATGGTGAAATGGAATTGTCTTCTACTTATAAACGTCCCCACAAATATTTGGTTACCTTTTTCTCTTGATTCAACAATATTTATTAAGCATATAGTACTTGATTTGTGTATCTAACTATAGTTTAGGTTAGATTTTTTGCATCTATATATATTTGATATATATGGGTGGACATCATTAGAAATAGAGAGTACAAATATTTTTATTTATAATTAACCATAATGATTATGGAACAGCAAAGGGCTTATCAAATAATGGAGTCTTTTGTCTGATTACTATTTCTACAAACCACTTACACGACAAAATGTCGGCAGATTTTGTTTATAATAGTCATTTGCATTAAGCTGGATTAAAAGGTACTATTATGAATAATTATACTCTCTCTGTCGCACTAAAAATTTAAAAGGTACTATTATGAATAATTATACTCTCTCTGTCGCACTAAAAATGATTCGCATTCTTTAATGGGAAGTTCCAAGTAAAGTGATGCATTGAACCCCTTTTTATATTTTCTATTACTCTCTTATCTTCTATACTTTATTCTTTCTTATCTCGTACAGTGCTTTATTCCATCTTATCTAGTGAAATTTTATCTTCTCTGTTACTATATCAATTATGCATACTTATCCCAACATACAATTTATCTTCATTTTTTTAATATAATTTAACATTGTAAACTTCAATAATTTCATATTATATGTTAAAAATTATATATGCATAATCCATCATTGCTTATACAGTTATTTGACTGTATACGACCATAAGTTTAGTTAGATTTATACTATTCACGTACCATATCATTTTTAGTTATTTAGCGTGGGTTGAAACACCCACAATCCACTAGGCTGCACATACTCACTACTCAAGGGCCTTGCGAACGGACCGATTCGCGGCCCAGAACTCTGCCATGTAACGAAGCACCTCGATCCGTGCGCGCCTCCGTCCCGACCCCAAATTCCCCAAAGACATATGAGTATAAATATAGTATGAGACTATGCGTTTATGTGTTAGCATTTTATTATAATCACTCAATGAAGCATTTGTATTACGTTTCCCTTTGTTTTTATCCCTTTCTTTTTCTAAGGGGTTTCTAAAAGCCCAGAAAGAACATAAAAAAAGAACATGACTTTGTTAAATTGTCTTAATTAATCTAAAATTTTCAGCTAATAAAGTAAAAAACTTCCGAAATCTCACAACAGAATGTACTTTGTTGGGAAAATTACACAAGGGAAATTACAAATGAAGACTAAGAAATACAATTTAATTGATAAGACGTTTTCTTTCTAACAAATAAATTGATGGTTCGAGTCATCGTTCTCATGACCCACATTGGAAGTATTAATAACTAAAAAAACTAATAATTAAGTTATATGTCCTGAAAGTTATATTCAATGACAGGGCAAATTTAGATTTGCAAGGACGTCTTTCGCCCTTTCAACAACCAAATAGAGAGAGGGTCAAAATCTTGACCAAGAAACATGAATATAGAAAAAATTATTCTCATTTGTCAAGTTCGATGTATATATTAGATTAGGGGCAAATACATAATTTAATAAACGTATATCCGCCAATAAAAGTCTCATTTTATTATTTTGGTATGTATGTCAATAGAAGTCTCATTCTACGTAAAAAGAATATCACACATTCCATTAGGTTGTTGCACTTACATTTTATTATACTCCCTCCGTCCCCCATTAGAAGTCACACTTTGATCGGACACGGCTTTTAAGAAATGTAAAGAAAAGGTGATTGAAAAAGTTAGTGGAATGTGAGACCTATTTTTTTATATTAGTTTTATAATAAAATGTGAGTGAATTGAGTTAGTGGAATATGAGACCTACTTACTATTTATAGTAAAAATGATGTGTGACTCTTAATTGGAGACGGATCGAAATAGAAAAGCGTGGCTCTTAATCGGGACGGAGGGATAATACCTAAAATATAAAAATGAGATTCACAATTCACTATTTTTTTAACAAATATTTCTTCATATTTCTTAACTTCATTTCATGGACGGGGAAATATATGCAAGGTTTGAGTGACATTTCAGTCTTAACCACAACTCGTCTGTTGATTTTTCCACATCAACCAATTCAAATTTCCACTTAGTTCCATTCAAGCTTCGTCGTAAACATGGATAGATCATCATGGGTAAGATCTAGATAGTGACAATTGTTCTATGAAAGACTCGCTTTCCCTTCCGCTCTGGTGGGCTCCCTTAACCAAGCCACTAGCTACCTATGAGTCGCGGGTCACTTTTCAACAGACAAGCAGTCAAAACCCCGACTCCCCCCATTGCTTGTGACTCTACGTCTTCATGTCCTATTTCACTCCCCCGAAAGCATTCCTTTCACCATTTTCTCACTGTATTATAGCTTCGCTATCGGTCACCTAAAAGTATCTAGTCTTGCAAAGTGGTCTTTGCCGATTCACAAGGGATTCCACATGCCCCAAAATTTCAATCCCTTTTCCTTTGTGGGATCAACATTTGAGATGTCGTTTTTCCTTATGACAAAATTCTATGTGTTTGCCCACATTCTGCCTTAATCACAAATTGTGACATTCACTAATTCCTTTTGCAGGTATACAAGATGCATGCACTCATGAAATATCAACCAAAGTAAACATTATTTATCGATCATATTTTTATGTTACATCTCATATTTTATTTCGTTAGTACATGCACATGGTTTTCTGTAGTGACATCTGATCAGGAGCTTCACGAGAAATTTTCTTGTAATAGTCCCCACAAAAAATTGAAGAATAGTGCTATTATTATTGTTGTTGGGCTAATTAATAAGTTTGGTGAAAAATTTCTTAGTTGGATTAGAAAGGAAATGACATAAGTACTTGAGAAGCTTGATTTATATGACCAACTTCAATGAATATGCATCTTTTAACCCATGCCAAACACGAGGAAATTACATTCATGTATTTTTCAAAAACACACAATAGTCCGACCAATGCAACATAAATATTAGTAGATGCTACAACGGTTATGGCATTGACCTTTTTTACTGTGTTCAATGTTGAGAGTATGGAGCCTGAAATGAAGTGAATTAGTCTACGCTCATGGCAATCCAATGTTTCTCGGCTTTTGTACATGTTCTTTTAGGCTCAATACGACTTCTGTTGTTACTAGAATTACGACTAGCTATATTGTCTATTAGTTGTTCTATCTTTGTAAATTGCATCCTAAAAATATAGATTGAAATTTCTGACTTGACATTGCATCTGACACACATCATATCGAACAAAATAAATAATTCATTTCTTTATTTGTTTATGTTCGTAATTACTTGCGCATTAATTTCCTAACATTTGGCTCGAATTGAGCTGAATAAAAGAATTACGACTAGCTAAATCTCTGCCACACAATTGAAACAAGATAATTATTAATATAAAAATATGCATGAAATTTAATATGGATGTGATCGTATCTCAAATGTGATTCACCAAAAATATACCCAAAAAGAAATATTTTACAAAAATTACTACTACTAATTATGATGAAGCAAAACCTATAATGTACAAAGATGTCATACCCAAATCCTATTTGAAATGATGTTTCATCTTTGTTTTCTATTTCGATATTTTTTGCCCTTTTAAAGTTTATATAGATTATTGTTGGTTAATTTTATCCCAATCTTTTTGTTGAAGGAAAATATCTTGTAAGCATAAAAAACTCGCATGTTGGGCCTTCAAATCTGATGTTTGGCCCATTTGTAAGGTTATTTGTTATGCCCCAGATCGGTGCAGCCCATTGATTTTGGGCCATATATATGCAATAATTATTTTCTATAGATATAAACTTCACCAATTATGGAGTATAAAGTTTATTATGAAGCGTAGATACATCAAATCTGTAATTAATCGTATTTATTACTTTAGTTAGTAAAAAAAAACTTATACTACACATTCGTCGTTAAATGGCTTAACAATCTCTCAATCAGTAATATATAATCTAATATTATCTACTAGTATATGGTACTAGAATAATTCAGCTTCTATTTATGTTATGTACTTTAATGTTTTGTTTTTCAATAATCCTCCGTCCCGGATAACTCAGGTCACTTTGACCGGACACGGGTTTTAAGAATTGTAATAAAAAATGGGTTGAAAAAATTAGTGGAACGTGGGTCCTACCTTTATAGTATATTAGTTTTATAATAAAATGTGAGTAGAAATGAGTTAGTGGAATATGAGGTCCACTACCAAAAATGGTACTCCCTCCGTCCCACTTTAGGAGTCCCGGTTTACCATTTTTGGGTGTCCCACTTTAGGAGTCCCGGTTGGAATATTCCATAAATGGTATTAGGCCCCACATTCCACTAACATTTTTCCACTCACATTTTATTATAAAACTAATATAAAAAAGTAGGATCCACATTTCACAATCTTTTTTCACCAACTTTCTTTTACATTTCTTAAAACCCGTGTCGAACTCAATCGGAACTCCTAAAGTGGGACGGATGGAGTAAAAGTGAAATGGGACAAATTATATGAAACGGACTGAAATGGAAAACTGAGACAAATTATTTGGGACGGAAGGAGTAGATATTACTACTAATTTAGAAGGGTTTCAAACTTTCGTTTATTGAGACAATCTTTATTCAAGATTTTATGCAATATTATTCAACAAACATGTAGATTCGCCCACTCATATATTAGGAAGACAAAATCTTATTAATACATTCACCATTAATCTTTACAATAAATTCCCCTTTTCCTATTTAATAATAGGACTACTACATTTCTCCAAAATACGTATACATTTATATTAAAAATCAATTTTGATGATTATAACGAAATAAAATAAAATAAAATAAAAATAAAATAGGAAAAGGGGAAAAAGATAATTTTTCAACTTCGTCAAATTTAACTCTTTTCTTCTTCCCTCTCTCTCTCTCTCTCTCTGGATCTCCCCACACACACAAACACCACACAGTGCGTGCGATGATCCGCCATTGATAAAATCCGAGCTCAGATCCTCACCGCCGACCAATTCGCACACGCAAAAGCGCTCCTATCTATCTATCCACATGTCTCGTCCGCCGAACCACGAGTTCCAGGAATGGTGGAACAAGCAGCGCTCCAAGGAGGCCGCCGACGACTCCGCGGCGCCTTCCTCCGCCGCCGAGAGCCTCCGATTCCTCTCCGTGGACGTCCAGGCGCCCGCATCCCCCGCCGCGGCGGCCGAGAAGGACCGCTCGCGCAGCGCGCGGCAGCTCTCCTGGATTTACCTCCTCAAGCTGCACAAGATCGCGCACTCGTTCGCGTTCCTCACCGGAGGCTGCGTGACGCTCGTGCGCACCGCGAATCGGCGGATCGCCACCGCGCCGGCGGGGAATCGGGCGGAATCGAAGCTCTACAGGGTCATCAAGGTGTTCCTGGCGCTGAGCGTCTTCCTCCTCGCGTGCGAGCTCGTCGCCTACTTCAAAGGATGGCATTTCAGTCCTCCGAGCTTGGAATCGGAAATCGAGGACTCGGTGGAGTATGTCTACGCGAAGTGGTTGAAGATTAGGGCGGATTATTTGGCGCCGCTGCTGCAGAACTTGACGAATGTGTGCATCGTCCTGTTTATGATTCAGTCCGTGGATAGATTCGTTTTGGTGCTCGGTTGTTTATACATTAAGATTAGAGGATTGAGACCTGTAGCAGAGACGGATTATAGCGGAGATGATGAGAAGGAAGACGCGGATTTGGAGAGGTATCCGATGGTATTGGTTCAGATACCAATGTGCAATGAGAGGGAGGTAAGGAGATGTAGGTTTCATATCCCTACTGAGAATTTAGTAGATTTGGATAATTGGTTAATTAATTGAGGAGACTTACTTGAAATTTTATGTTTATACTATCTTATTCCTAAGCAATGCATATGTTAGTTGAAAATGCCTAAATGTTAAGTTTGATTAGGGAGATTACAGATTTTAAAGAGTTAGTTGGGTTTTTGTATTGGGTACTAAGAACTGTTGATGATGATTACTAGATCAATTTAGTAAGTACTATTATATGTTCATGATGCTCTTTTGGTTAGGGGCTTTGAGCTGCATTGTTATCTGTATTTTGGTTACATCTTGACATTATGATGCATGGGCAAATGCAGTAGTTGGACCTGTCATATAAGCATAACCTAAGTAAATATTTGTTTAATTTTAGCTAGGGATAGTAGTTGAGGATATATTTGTACTATCTTAGTATGTAATGAAAGAACGCAACCTTCATTTTGTTGGCAGCATTATCTATGACTAAGTGTAGTTTTTATTCATGGCTCGGTTCTCAGATAGTTTCCAAGGCACATAGTATAAGAAGCATGCCATGTGGGTAATAATACATCATCGGAAGCAACTGCTGTACAATAATTAGTTTGACCTGAGATAACTGACTTAGAAGATATTGTCATTCCATTGATGTTCCACTACCAAATAAGTCTTTCATTCAGCTCCTAAATCGAACTAATAACATGGAGTCGAAGAGGGAAAACAAATTCGGAATTTGGATTGATTCTCTGGATGGTTACATTTTGGAACATGCATTTCATTTTCAAACACAATTGATGATTGAACACTTCTCCGTCTTTTGTTTTCTGATCCTTCTCAGGTATACCAACAATCTATTGGAGCAGTATGTGTCCAAGATTGGCCTAAGGCAAGAATGCTTGTACAGGTATTAGATGATTCTGATGATACAGATGTTCAAAACCTTATTAAGGCGGAAGTACAGAAATGGCAACAGAGAGGCGTGAACATAATTTACAGACATCGTCTCATTCGTACAGGCTACAAAGCAGGGAATCTTAGATCTGCAATGAGTTGTGATTATGTGAAAAATTATGAGTTTGTAGCAATATTTGATGCGGATTTTCAGCCGGGTCCAGATTTTTTGAAGAAAACTATTCCATACTTTAAGGTAATCCTGTTGCCTCATGTTTAATAACCTAAGAAATGAATGTAGCTAGGAATATGTTAGAAAAATTTATGTTGTTAAGCTTGTTTTCGTATAGCATCATCATGTAACTGCATATTACTCCTATCTTATTAAGAGCTATGTAATGCTTGTACGTTGATCATTAGATATGGGATAATTAAATAGTGGGTTTGTGTGTGGACTAGAATAGAGATGTAAGGTGCTGCCCCCTAAATATGAATATACCAGGTAAAGAAGAACATTAAATCCAATTCCATGCATTCAAAAATCTTTGAAATTGAGATATTCTAGGTACCTACTTTTACCCTCGTTTGCAATGTGTTTTGCCCTCTGAAGTACATTTATGTATGCAAGGTAATCAGGCAGCACACACATGATTTAAGTAGTTCAAGAAAGATAATGTTAAGCGAGTACTCATTACTCATGTATTATGAAGGGCAAAGACGACCTTGCGTTGGTGCAAACAAGGTGGGGTTTTGTCAACAAGGATGAGAATTTGCTTACAAGATTACAGCACATAAATTTGGCCTTCCATTTTGAAGTAGAACAGCAGGTCAATGGGTGGTTTATCAACTTTTTTGGCTTTAACGGCACTGCTGGTGTTTGGAGAATCAAAGCCCTAGAAGACTGTGGTGGCTGGTTAGACAGAACAACTGTTGAAGACATGGATATTGCTGTCCGGGCCCACTTGTGTGGTTGGAAATTCATTTATCTAAATGATGTTCAGGTTTATTTTGCTTTCACCATAAAAACCCATACTTGTTATTGCACTATCAGCACATCTAATTGTGCATGCTCATATCTCTGCAGTGCCTCTGCGAACTTCCTGAGTCGTATGAAGCATACAAGAAACAACAGCATCGCTGGCATTCAGGACCCATGCAATTATTCCGTTTGTGTTTCTGGGATGTAGTGCATTCCAAGGTTTGTAATCCTATACAGCCTTGTCTACCATTTAATGTACTGAAACATCCAAATGCTAAACTAATGGGAAATAGGATACGGACTTAAGATAAAAGAAACAGTTGTTTAGAAATTTTAAGATGTGCGATATTTCTATATAACAGTTAATAGCATAATTAAACTATTATCCTAAACTTTTGTCCTAAACTCTTTGTCAACAAACTCATTCCTCAAAAGCTAACCGAGTAGTCTTCTCGTAATATAATCTTGTAGATAATTTGTTCATTTGTTAGATAAATGCTTCAAGGACTAAAACCACCAATCATACTTGGAGAAGATCCATAAATTTACACAACTCTCTCTTGAAGACTAGTTGCTATTGAAAATTTGTTATCATTTGAATTCTAGAGTTTCTTTCCTCTGTATTTTGAGCTAAATTAGCTTTTTATCTTCTATGTCAATGAACAAATGCTTTCCCTGCTTTCCCTGAACTTGTCGTGGATGTTTGCTTTTGTGATTTATTTATATTTTAAGAAACCAGTTTAATTTAAATCATGCTGTCAAACATTTCAGGTGAGTTTCCTCAAGAAAGTGAACATGATATTTCTCTTCTTCCTCCTCCGGAAGCTTATCCTGCCATTCTACTCGTTCACACTGTTCTGCATTATTCTCCCTCTCACCATGTTCCTGCCTGAAGCTCAGCTCCCAGCCTGGGTTGTCTGTTACATTCCCGGACTGGTCTCGATACTAAACATCCTCCCATCACCGCAATCATTTCCATTCATCGTGCCATACCTTCTGTTCGAGAACACCATGTCTGTCACCAAATTTAACGCCATGATATCAGGCCTCTTTCAGTTAGGTAGCTCTTATGAGTGGATAGTCACCAAGAAATTGGGCAGATCATCAGAAGCAGATCTGCTCTCCATCGTCGAAAATGTGCCCCCCACTGTGCATAGATCCTCCTCCATGCAAAGATCCTCATCTGAATCAGGTCTCGCTGAGCTGAACAAGCTGGAGATGACAAAGAAAGGCGGGAAGATAAAGAGAAATCGTCTGTACCGGAAGGAACTCGCCCTCGCACTCATCTTACTCACTGCCTCAGTGAGAAGCCTGATGTCTGCCCAAGGAATCCACTTCTATTTCCTCCTGTTTCAAGGGATCACTTTTCTCGCCGTCGGTCTCGACCTGATCGGAGAGCAAGTGAGCTAATCTCACCATAACCCTCTGCGTAAGTGTTGTACGTTGATCTGTGATGTGACGATTGATCTGTCCGGATATTCATCAGAGCCGCATACAGGTTCATTACTATTATGATTCGTTTTAAGATTTTCCGAAACCTGTGTGGATATTTATTGTTTCTGCTATGGTTGAAAATGGGATGTGATGAAGATGTAGATAGTGGCAGAATAGTTTGAGTGATTTATATACTGTTAGTTTGGTGTAATTTATGTTACTCATGTGAGTTACAGCCTACAGGACTACTTTCCCAAGTTAGATATTTTCCCATTCTTTGATGTAGTAATTGACAGATGATGTACGATTATTTTAATGATTCCAACTCAGAAAATGAAGCATTTTCACCTTGATGAACATTTTATCTTTCCTAAGTTGGAGACTCTTAGTTGGATTGATGCCATTCGGTATATGAAAATCCATGTTTTCTCTTATGCCACTCACAACATTGAATACTCTTCATCACATCTTCCTTCCGTCTAATGTTTTAACACTTGTGAGGAGGAAACAAAATAAAAGAAAGAAGAAATGATAAAACGGATTAAAGATGAGTTAGATTTTGCCAAAAGAAGAAATGATAAAAGACACAAAGAGATGTGTTGGATTTTGCCTAAAGGAGAAAGGACTCTCAAAAGTCAAAACTAATGTATGATACTACTATCTCCGTCCATCTAAATTTGTCCCATTTTTCCATTTCCGTCCATCCCCACAATTTATCTCATTTCACTTTTAGCACTTTTGATAATGAACCTCATATTCCACTAACTCATTCCTACTCACATTTTATTATAAAACTAATACTTCATTCATCCCAAGATATTATTAAACCCCTTTCTTTTGAGCACAGGATTTTAGGAGATACTATTTTGTGGTGTAAGTGTAGTTGGTAATAAAATAAATTTTTACCACATATAGAAATGGCTCAAGTATGTTGAGACACCCCAAAATAGTATATGAGTCTAATATCTTGGGACGGAGTATACAAAAGTAGGACCTACAATCCACTAACTTTTTCAACTCACTCTCCATTACATTTCTTAAAATCATTTCTTAAAATGAATGACAGATCAAGATAAAGTGAGACAAATTTTAGTGAATTCAAAGGTAGTATGATAAAAGTAGTAATTAGATCATTAATTCGTGGCAGAAGTAACTATTACTATTACACACACAACCAGCGCAGCTTCGTGCACTAAATTATCCAAAGCCTCATTAGATTATGTGTATAAATCAGCAAACAACTAACCACCAAAGGACAAGAAGAGTACACGTGATTGTAACTGGAAAAACACAACCCCTCGATTCATACGAAACAAAGTAGAGTACAAATCAGTGAAAAGTTTAGAGAGTTCAAGCTACAGGTCTTCAAGCCTTGCTGTCGATGCTCATGGGCTCGGCCGCCTCCTTCGCTGCCCCATTCTGCACCAGCATCCATTAGTCACAACACAGAATAATTTAAGAATATGTAAATAGCAGCAAAAATTGGCGAAGAAGCCTTACATTGGCAGCGTCGTAAGGCTGCGTCTTAGTCAGCTTCGCGAACATGTTGCCGTAGAACTTGGCGTCTTTCTTGTTGAATTCCTTCACCTTCTCCTTGAGAACTTTGTACTCGAGCTTCACATCCCTTTTCAGACGGATGGAACGAATTTAGGACACTTTCTGTTGTGATAATGAATGGAATGCTGGAATTGTAAGAGAGAGATCGCACCTGTTGGCTGGGTCGATTTCAAGTGCCTTCTTGATATCAATCTCGGCCAAATCCAGGTCGGCCATGTTCATGTAAGCTTGGGCACGTCTGTACAGTGCTTTCACATTCGTGCTCTCGAGCTCCAGCACCTTGGTGCAGAGCTTCTCGGCTTCCTTGTAGTCCTTCAGTTTCAGCTTGCAAGCAGCATTGTTCAGCTTGCACGATACTTTGAGAGCTTTGGACTGTTTCTTCTCCTCCTCAGTGAAAGAAGTGTCATATTCGATAAACTTGGCAGCCTGCAATTTCAAAATCTTTAAGGTGAGTATCACAGCAAATATAAACTTCACCAATCAGGTTGAAACGAGGAAGCCATTGGTGAAAAATGTAGACCTTCTCGTATCTCTTGGAGGCTCTGGCGTATTTCCCGGCCTTAAACAACGTGTTGCCTTCTTCTTTCTTTTTACCAGCAGCTTCGATTTTTTCTGGTGTGCTCATGTCCCAAGACTCCTTCTCCTAGAGAAGGTATTTACATGTTAGATTTTGAGTTCCCAAATGTAAAGATGCATTAATGATGTGTTCTTATAGCATTTACCTTGTCAAAGGATACAAGCTCGATCTCATAGCTTAAAGTCGAGTTGGGAGGAACTGTGGCCAGTTCTTGCTTCGACTCAGTTGCACCGAACCCATACTCCGGGGCAATAGTCAACAATGCTACCTCTCCCTTCTTCATTGTTGTCACAGCCCTGTCCAATCCCTCGACAACTTGCTCTGTTTTGAAAACAGCAAGTTAAAACTGTCCCAGATCTTATACACTATACTTTCAAAAGAGGATTGAATATGCATACCTTCATCTGTTTTGAACTCGAAAAGGTCATCTTCATTGTCACCGTGACCTTTCTTAACAAAAACAGTTCCATCCTGAAGCTTTCCAACCAATTTCACTGGATATAACAAGACAAAAAACAGTTAGACTGCCTGATTAAGAGACCTTTGAGAGATGATAAACGGCGATAAGATAGCGTTCATATTACATCTAACTATAGCTCCTTCGTTCGGGCGCTCATATCCCTCCCCTTCTTTCAGTATCTTCTTCACCACTTTCTTGTCATCTGTGACATTGGATACCGTTTTCCAGGAAACCAATTCCAGTTCAATATTCAAGGTGGCGTTGGGGGGAACAGCTCCCTCATTACCAGAGGCTGACTTCCCTTTCTCACCAAATCCATCTGCAACAGAATAAAATACTCAATAAGTTTATGAGACCACAACTCCCCTACCAAAAAGTCAAATTATAATAGTAAAACAACATCATTACATTGTGGCTTGACAGTAAGAAGAACTTTTTCGCCTTTCTTCATCGTCTTCACAGCCTTGGCAAGAGCAGGACAGAAAAGGCCTTCCTCAACAGTAAATTCCGCGCCATCTGCTTTGGATACAACAGTTCCATCTTCCAACTTCGCCACATAATTGACTGATTCACATTAAAACATACATTACAGTTAGCAACTTATTGACGAAAAGTACAAGTTCATCGAACTGAGTTCATCAAGAATTTGTCCAGCATACCAAGCACATCATCAGGATCCTTGGGGTTCTCCCATTTTTCTCCCTCTTTGAGAACTTTCTTGAATATGCCACCATCCTTGCAGATGTCCTTGACACTGACCCAGGATAGTAGCTCAACGTCGAACTGCAAGGTAGCATTTGGCGGGATGGTTGGGGGAGAGCCAGATTCACCATATGCCAACTGTGCGGGTATGGTGAAGATGGCATTCTCACCCTTCTTCATCGTCTTGATACCTAGGTCCCATCCCTTAATTACTTGACCTGTCACCAAAAATTCATGAGCTTGCACATTTCAACTTAAACACCAGCAAAAACAGTACAATTAAATAGACTCGTGTAATATTCGACAAAATTCACAACGAGACCCATAACAGACCTTATCGAATTAGAGCCGACTGGATGACAGTTTCTAATTCAAATCATAGGATAGACATAATCCCCAGCTTAAGCATCATTTTTAAATTTCTAAAGTTACAAACGTTTGGTGAATTTGCTAAACTAATCAGCCTCTCCAACAAGATAAACGTCACAATCATCTCCAAATCTGAATAGCTACATCATCATCTCACTTTAACAGATAACGAACACTTAGTACTATAAACCATCAGTAACAACTGCATACGCAACGACTCCATTCACAACAATCAAGACCAAAAAATCCAAAACGAAAAACAAAAAAAATGGAAAATAATAGTAGTAGCATAAACAGCGTGTGCTAACCTTGGCCGAGAGTGAAGCTAAAAGGATCTCCCCTATCGCGGCTAGAATCAAATTTGGTCCCATCCAGCAACGTTCCAGTATAATGCACTGAAAATTTCCACCAAAAAATCAATCAAAACTCAAATTACCATAACCACACACACAATCCACCAACACGCACCACGAACTGAAATTTTCCAATCAAACAATCAATTCATCTGCTCAAATCCACCAACAACTATCACGAACCGAAATATTTCAGTCAACAGTCAATTCATCCACATTCAATCACAAAACACACAAACAATCGACCTACAACCGAAATTTTCCAATCAATTCCTTCACACTCAAATCAGCTGAAATTACCGTGAACTTCGTCGCCGTTATCCGGAGTCTCCCAGCCTTCCCCTTCCTTAACAAGCTTCTTCTTCAAACCCTGCGGATCGATCTCCTTCTCCTCTCCGACCTTCATGTAGGTGCCGGCGGCATCCGGCAGATCCATGTCCTCCTCCATCCCTTCCGCCGCCGGCATATCGAAATCGTCCTCCATTAATTCCGAGCTTGAGAGTTAATCGCCGATGAAATTGATCACAATCGCCGATGAGAGAGTGGAAATGCGCGTCGAATTGGGGGAGGAGTGAGAGAGGGGGAGCTTAATAAGAGGTGGGAGTTCTAGAAAGATCTACGAGGGTTTAGGCGTGCGATTGAGTGTGAAGAAAGGTCAGGATTGTTCCAGAGATTCTATTTTTATATTTACACTCCTTTTTTTTCTCCCCTTTTTTGGTAAACTCCGTTTAACACATAACGTCAATAATCGAGGCTCATTATTTTTAGGGTAAAAATGTTCGTTAAAAAGTGGAAACCGAATATTTTCTCTTTTAATGGAAATTGAAGAAGAAGCACGTGTGGAGAAGCCGGTAACTTCGATGATGTGAGCGTTTCAAAATTATGAATAAAAATCCTTTTAGGATATATAATTGTATTGGAAGGTTAATAAAAGAGTAAATTGAAGGAAAACTATTACTCCCTTCGTCCCACAAAGATTGTCCCATTTTTTCATTTCGATCTGTACCACAAAGTTTGTCTCATTTCACTTTTTACCATTTTTAGTAGTGAACCTCATAGTCTACTAATTTATTCCTACTCACATTTTATTATAAAACTAATATATAAAAGTAGGACTCACATCCCACTAACTTTCTCAATTCACTTTTCATTATATTTCTTAATACCCATGCCCCGTCAAAGTGGGACAATCTTTATGGAACGGAGGGAGTAATTTTTGTTAGATTCTGGTAAATGTTGCAATTCTAAAGTCAGTAGTAATTTTATTTTTTTTCCTGATTTTTTTATGATGAAATATTATAATTTTTTATACGTATGATGCTAATTTGGCATATATGTATTTCAAATTTATGTTTCAGTTGTACGTCATTTTGTATTGAGAGAAATTATAAAATTCATAGATGATCTATTATAGTGGAGTATTATTTTTACGAATATTATTCAGTATTAAATACACTTTTACCAAATTAGATCGAGTAGGAAAATAGAAAAGTAAATTAAAATACATGAAGTAATTTTATGGCCAATTTTTAAAGCTAAAAGACAAAAAAAAAAGAAGCAAACGACAAATAAACTTTCAACGATTAGTATATCAAAACTTCCAACTTTTTAAAATAATCACCAACTCTTAGCAGAGAAAAAAAAAGCTAGTATTTCTTTTTCTCATTTAACCAAAAACATGATTTCTTTTAATCACTATAGTATCCCAAAAATAACTACGAATCCGCTGATTGAACAATAATTTGTTATTGCTAGCTGCTTCTCGAATTCTATAGAATACGTGCGTGGATAATATTTTGTTATTATATTCCATTTATCCATTATAAAGACGGGAAGCCACTTCAATAATATGATTAGATTCAGAAAACATAAATAAGAAAGTTGATGTCGATGCCCAATATTAAATGGAAGACGAACAATGAAAGTGAACCCGGTATCCGATAATAAATGGAAGACGAACAATGAAAGTGAACCCAAATACCGAAGGGTGAAACATAAACCCGATAACAGCATATTCCATCAAGATTTTACCGGAAGAGCTTTCTTCTCTATATATAACTAGAAAATAAAAACTAACTACCAATCTTGAAGATTAACTCCAATAAATAGCAGATTCTAAAGCAATTTCCTACGAAGAGGAAAAGTACCTACTCATTCTTGAAACAAACGTGCAGTGTTTTATAATAGAATAAACTCGAACATCGAAACCTACAATCTCGGGATCTACAGTTCGTCAGCGTCGGCATCAGAATCGACCTTCGTGTTCGAGTCTCCACCGCTCAACGTTTTTCCATTCACCCCCATCAGCTCAGTATCAAAAATGAGTGTGGCACCACCTGGATGTATCAGAATTGGACGGAACTATGATTAAAGTAAAGAAGCAGCATTTGATACTCCACATAACATGACACAACAAGCTATTAACTTATGATCAAGGTAATTTATTTTATAGTTCTTCATAAGGAGTAATAAAACGGGTGAAACTTAATTTTGTTACCTGGGATGGTAGGTGGGGATCCCTGCTCGCCATAACCGAGTTTGGAAGGAATTTTCAACTTTCTTTTCTCACCCAAGCACATCCCCAGTAGCCCTTGATCCCATCCTGCAATCAACGGTTTCAGTTAGATATATAAATTAGGATGACTTAAATCTAGTTAAGAAATTCGAGCCAAAAGAATTGGCAGGAATCATAAATCTTTAAAGTCCAAAGTTGTGTTTTTTATTCAAATTAGGTTGTTTGCATCCTTTTCTATATAAGAATCAAACCTTTGATAACTTGGCCACTGCCAAGTTCGAATTCAATTGGATCCCCTCGTTCAAAACTGGAATCGAAAACTGTTCCATCAGTCAGCTTTCCCTGCAAATGCCATTACAATCTACATCAGCAGAGCATATAAGATACTACTAGTATAATCTAGTTGGCGAATCATCGAAGCAACCAAATTAATGTACAGTTATATAAAGGAAACGGATTGAACACATAACAAAAAGGATTTATCAAGATCCCACTAAGTAATCAAACAAGTAAAGGGAGGCTGCAATGTGAAGAGGATCCAAAAAGCTTATGATGTAATGGATGATCAGCTAGTAAATAGGCATGGCGAATAACCACAACAAACCATTGAAGTATACGAAATCCTCATTGTAAATAATTTTTTTTTGTTACTCATTTAACTTAGTAAGCTGGTACATATATCATCCGTTTTTATTTACCTAGTTCCTACTATGCTGAAGATAACATTAGGAAGTAAGGAGAAAAAAGGTCATTGACTAACCCTGTAGTGTACTTTAACACTGTCGCCTTTGTGAGCCTGAACTTCACAAACCTTAGGCTTGTACTGCAGCAATAAGCAAGATAATTGTAACAAAGGTCAGAAGAACTTCAGAGCAACAAAGTGTGATTGACTGAAGACGAAGAAAATCTCAACAAACTTATACAGAAGAAAGCTAAGAATACATAGTCATAACTGTATCAAAGACATAGATTATAAAGCAGACAATCTACAATATCCTACTATGTCTATATCCAAAGCCCTCTGAATTGTTTTCATTGCTTTTTCATGCCAAAACACACCACTACATGGACAGATATATATTAGGGGCGAGATAGCTAATCCACTCCCATTAACCAAAACCCCAAACTCCCAGATCATGTTCCAGAATACTTCGCCTACCCCTTATCCGAATTTATGCTCATAATTAAGCTATGATAGCACTGGAAAGTTGAAAATTTAGAAAAAAGTTCAGGAATTGTGCCACTATCACTACACTAGAAAGATAGAAATAGTTCATTATGGCTCCTTGTAGCCTCAATTATAACAACCACCAGTTTTAGAGAAGCAATAAGTGATATTAGATCACTACATGATTTAGTTGTTGAATGCTAAAGTACACAGTCTATACTCCTATTATACATTGCTACTTGAGAATTAATGCACAAGCTACTAATTTCTCAGATTTTCATGATTTTTACAACTTGATTGTCATCACTCATCAGTTGGACACAACATACCAACAATATTATCAAGCTGAAATACTCATTCGCAGTCTTCAACAGCGATAAATTTACTCTTTTTGCCAAATGTACAACAAAACAATAAAAACGATCAATAATTCTCAGCAATCTCACCTTCACACCGATCTGCAGCTCCGTCACATCCGCAGATTTCTTCGCCGAGCCTACCGACACAGTAACAAAATTCATATCTCGTTAAATTTAAATAAATCAATTTGCTCTTCAAAATAAAGATTAAAATTACAGATCCGAGTACTGATATTAGCACATCGCACTGAACTAAAAGAAGAAAACAAAATATCACGAAACCATTTGTATTAGATCAATTCAGAGTGAATTCCTCTACCTAATGTGAAGAATGCCAAAAACAGTAGGATTGAAGCAGCGCTTAGCGCGGAGCTGAGCTTCATCATCGATGATCTGATTTCTCTCTCTGAATCTCTGATATTTTTCAACTGATAATTCTGCCTCTTCACTCTAATTCCAGAATTTGGTGTTATCTTATGTATTGACGTCCATGGTAAGGCAAACGTGGGGATACAACGCATCAATGTCCACGCCACCCAATAGAGATCCGCCACGTCGGAATATGACATGTTGTAGCATCGTTATGCCACGTGTGTCAGATTTTCACACAGTCACAAATAAATTTTAACTCAAAATATGTGTAAAATAATACTCCCTCCGTCCCCCATTAGGAGTCATGGTTTGACCGGGACGGGTTTTAAGAAATGTAAAGAAAAGATGGTTGAAAAAGTTAGTGGAATGTGGGGCCCCACTTTTTTATATTGGTTTTATAATAAAATGTGAGTGAAGTGAGTTAGTGGAATGTGGGACCTACTTACTATTTATGGTAAAAATGAAGTGTGACTCTTAATTGGGAACGGACCGAAATGGAAAAAAGTGACTCCTAATGGGGGACGGAGGGAGTATATGATTCATTAGAAAATCGACCTAAAAAGGAAAAGCACCCACATTTGTTTAACAAACCATAAAATAGGAACGTGATCAAATAAAAATCTTATGTTGACATTAAAATCTTGAAATTTTAATGTCAATACAATTTCAACGGTAGTCAATGATTGATGATGTGTTGATATTGTGTTGACATTAAAATCTTGAAATTTTACACTGTGTTGATATTGTATTGAAACTGTGTTGAAGCTGTGTTAAGGAGTTTTGAGTTTGTACAATATATAAACTTGCATTTTATCATTACCCCCGAAAAAATAAATGTAACTCAAAAATTTTGAGTATACATATTAAAAAATGGTCCAATACAAAAACAATCCAAAATAAAAATGAATAGTAGGAATATTTATTTTAACAAAGAATATATGTCCTTAAAAAATATTTTTAAAAAGAATATTTTCATTAAAAACGGTGTTAAAGAAAGAAAATACATCTAAAGATCACAAAATTATACTCCCTTCATTCCATAGTAACTGGGGCGTTTTTCCATTTCTGTGCGTTCCATAGTAATAGAGTCATTTTCCTTTTTAGTAAAAGTCAACACATTTTTCCAAACCTACTTTATTCTCTTTTACTTTTTTCTCTATTTATCTCTCTACCTTTTTCATTTTCCACTTTATTCTCTCTTTACTTAATTCACAAAACACAATTTTTCTTAATCTCCGTGCCAAAAAGTTTTGCCTTCATTGCTATAGAATGGAGGGAGTATGCAGTTATAAAACTATGCCATTTTAAATAGCTACAAGTGAATTTGCATGTATATCTCTTTAATTCGATCGTGGACACGTACTACAGAGTACACGTTATAAACATCGTATTTATTTTATATTCAGAATTAATATTTTTTTTAATGATTTTGATTCAAGATAATAGTGAAACAATACAATATTGTCATAGGATGGAGGTTTGATGAACGATATAATGTATTTTTGGCACGATTGAAGAAGAGTCAAGATACATTATCACGAGTTGAGTTTTAGAGAAAAAGACAATCAAACAAGAGATAAGATTAGACATGGTCGTTTATTTATTACAGGAGAGGGTAGAGTCATGAAGAAATAATATACCCAATCCAGCTAAAACATACGCAATTCCCAAACAATCATTCAATAACAAGTTTTGTACCCCTATTGATGGCTCATCATGCAAATACAAACATGTAACTTGACTTGATGACTAACTTGTTAAATAATCCGCAACCAATGTAGCATCACGATATGCATGTTTCACTACCCAATACCAATTTGTATCACACATACCCCAAATATTTTGAACGAGACTGAAGCAACTTACATCTCCTGTATTCGAGTTGATCATAAAGACCGCAACTTGGTTGTCACTCTCAACTTTAATATTTCGTACTACCTCCGTCACCTAAAAATAAAAACTTTCTAAACTTTCTATTTTAGGAAGTGGACCCCACAGTCCGCCAACACTACTTTCAATGCTTTTTCTCTTCATCTTTCTTACTTACCTATTTTTCACTCATTTTCTTTTATTTTACTTTATTAATTGTACATTAAAACTCATATCGTTTAATACAGAGATAGTATGTCATTGTCCCAAGTAAGATGTAAGACACAATTTGAGAAACAATGCAAATATAACATGCATAAGACACAATTTGAGAAACAATGCAAATATAACATGCATATCCAACTACACTATGAGCTAAAAATCTATTCTTTTGTTTGGGTAATGGTGGCTGGTGCTATAAGACTATTATCATTCGTGAATGGTTACCCTTTTCCATAATCGCCCAAATATGGAGTAATTAATTTGATAAAAAAAATTGAAAATCATCAAAATTGTGTGACCTACAATTTTATACCAAGTGGCAAAATTTTAAGTAGTGTACACATAAATAGAGTGAGGCCCAGTGCTAGGGTCCTAGCCCAACTTGGTGACTACACGTTAATAATCAGCTGGCCCAATAGATTGCTGACAAAACTCACATGCAATAGTCCTATTTTATGATTCTATATAGTATAATTAATTTTATATAATACTCTCATTTTATTCACTATGGTCAGTATCTTATTGTATAAGACTTATATAGTATAAATACATATTGAATGAATTAATATTCACGTCAACAGAATAAATATTCATGTCGACGCAATAGTTTAGTTGTTGTTGTGTTCACACATTAATAAAACAAGATTGTATACTTATCGTGATTGTCATGAAAATAATAAAGCTACTACTTTGTTGTTATGTGACATAAGTCCAAAAAAAAGGAAGAAGAAAACAATTACATAAACTATATTGTTGGAGAAGCAACTGAATATGCATTTGGCTTAATGACGAAGATATAAATGTTTTATTTTGTTTTCTTTTAGTTGTTGAAGATGTAATTGTTAGTACTCAATAAATTTTAAAAATCCAGGATGCTACCTAACTTATTAAAAGAAATAGCAGGTAATTACTCTATTTATACAAAATATCACCATGTTGTTTTATATAAATACAAAAAATATATCGAAGTTTGCATAAATTTGATAACTATTTGATGCATTAATTTTCGCCCAAACTTAAATGGTTTGTAAAATGAGTGAAAAGTGGAAAATAGCATATGAAAAGTGCTGCAAAAGTTAGGACTTCATGAAAATAAAGGGTCTGAAAAAGGATGGAATCATTGTAAAAGAGAAAAAATAGTTAAAGAAAAATCCTTTTTAGCATGAATGGAATAAAGGGAAAAACTTTCATGTCTTAGCATTTTACCCTTTTCTAAGTTTGAGTTCATTTATTAAAGTTTTTAATCGACATCTAAGGTTATAATTTGTTTCACCTAAGCTTCCATAAGTCTTATTTTCAATCCAAATCTCATTTTAGTCTAGCATGCCGACAAGTCTCACTTAGTCATATCATTTGCAATCAATCTTTTCTTCAACCACTATTTAATTTACTAATACATATCATTTTGAAAATTAGAATTTGAAATCTAATAACATTGTAATTAAAATAAAATAGCATATATTTAAAACACCAATAATAGTAAAAACATTACAATGAAAAATAACATAGATTTTAAAAACTACTACAGCATAAAAATAATACATCAAAATCTGAAATATGTTAAAAGCAACTAGAATGAGTCATGACGCATTTGATCCTCTTCATCGGTTATTGTCATACAACATGCGTTAGCATCCAACGACCGCCACACAACTCGGTTCCTAGCCCAGTTGCAGCTAAAATGGCGGCCGCGGGTGTGTTAACTCTCGCGACGGCCGACGCATTTGCTTCCCTATTGCAAATGGCCTTACAATTCTACCAAATAATTCAACTCTCACCATTTAAAGAAAACATAAATAATTTGTTTCTCAAATGGAGACACACACCAAAGCGATTCAGTGCATTTAAGCCAACGGCTAATTGTAAGTTTCACTTTTTAACCCCGACAAAAGCAGGTTATTTCATAAAAGGCCCCACCGACGCACCCCACACTGCCTGTTAAAAATATTCTTGCTGATTTGCTTCATCATTTTCTTCTTTCTTTTTTCCGTTTGATGATAAATAAAAGTATTTTTTTCAAAGTAAATGTTAGTCAATCTCAATTCTGGCCAATTTCTGCAAGATAATTATTACTATGAAGCAGAATAAATGCATTTATATGTCACTACCTTGTAATAAATTTTCTATTTGAATATAGTACTTTAAAGAAAATGAAAGTCAGTCCCAAATTTGCCCAATTTCTGCAATATATTATTTTATCAAGCGGAATAAGTGCATTTTTAGGTGGAAATAGTTATCTAGTAAATTTTCTTTGGACGCTAGTACTTTTTACTTCAAGTTTGAATTTAATACCGAAAAAAAAAATATTTATTGGTTATTATCTAGTAATATAAATTTTATTTGAACTAAATTTAATTTACTATACACTATCGGCTTGCACTGCAGGGAATTCAAATCTTTTTCAATATTGTTGGACGAAGAGATTTGGAATGTGATATGTCCCTAAGTCTGCTGGCTGCTGCCATTGTTTATCTCAATAATTATATGACCCTATATTATAATTTAGAGCACTCCCAATGGGGGTGGCGAAAATCCGGCGAAAAATCGCCGAACATCGCCGGATTATCGCCGGCCGTTATGGTGAAATCGGCGATAATTCGGCGATAATCTTACCGTTATTTCGCCAAGCGGCGTTTTTTCGCCGGATTATCGCCGAGCGATCGCCGGCCACTGTGGGCGACGCTCGGCGATAATCCGGCGATATTTAAATTTTTTTTTTTTTCCGGCCCAACGGCTATTTTTACATCCCACCCCTATAAATATTTCCTCCACTTCCTCCATTCATCACCCACAATCTTCATTCTCTCCATTTTCAATCTCTTCTCCCAATCTTCAATCTTCA
>NC_062969.1:39261372-39320978 GCF_023119035.1 Salvia hispanica | reverse complement strand
GTGGGTTTTTTTTATTTTCATAATATTCGTATAAGCGGTGTCAGGTGTCATTTTAAGAGGTTGTCTTTAACACAACCCTTGGATCAATGTCATTATTTTCTTCAACTTGAATATTTAATTAGTACTAATATTTATTGAATTGAAATTCGTTAGACCCTTGAAACTCTACATAAATTCTACTTCATCCACAATTATAGCTATTTTTCTTTCTCATTAATATTTGACGATAATTTATCATGGTTTCAATTTCACCAAAATATGAATATTACGTTTAGTTTCCTTAATTTCCTTTTTCCTTATTTTCTCTTTTTCCATAATTATTTTGTTGGACCTGACTCTCTGAGCTAGCATAACGCACGTCATGAGAGGAGAATAGGAAGAAATAAATGAAGTGTGTGACATAGTTCATATGACATCTTGTATACTCATTAAAGAGAGAAAATATATGTCGAATCATATTATTTGATATATTTACTACTAACATTCTACACTTACAAGCACCTATTTTATAGATTTGTTTTGTTTTGGTGTTATGAATTTTTTGGTTTAGATTTATATGTATTACCATTACTTTTTCTTCCACGATATTATTATATTGAAATGTCCACTAGTTTCATTTATTTTTTTATTTAAAGAAATGAATCTTACACTCCACTAAATTACTATACTCACATAAAATATTAAAATAAATATTTATTAATATTTTACATTCTTCGTATTTTATACTAATAATTTTTTAAATTTCTAACTAAGTATAGAAGAATAGAGTAATAGTACTTCGAACTTCAAATTACAAATCTTATTCTATGCTATAATTAAAGGCCCAATGGATCCGGGTCGAATTTTTGAGAGGCTGTATGATCCAACAGTAGAGGCCCATAAAAATATGCTACGTTATACAGGATGGTAATAGCAATAATTATTCAATTAATGATGATTAGATTTAGAGATCTATTGCCTTAAAAGTTATATTAATTGTATTTTTAAAATAAATAAATTAATCTAAAATCTAAAATGATATCTTATCTATTTAGCCACCATAATTTTGAAAATACTTCGGCAGTTATTTATCCTTCTAAAATCTTACAAATACACAATATTTTCGTCGATAATTAATTAATTTCTAAAATCTCAACTTATTTCTAATATGTTTACACGATTTGTTCCTTTATTTGTAGATTTTCGCAAAAAAATATATACAACCAACTTCGTTTTCTCCATTTTATCTGGTGACTACATATATCCACATTCATCATTAATACTCGTATTGTGATTTCATTGCATGTTAACATAATATATCAAAAATATGAAATATGAAATATGAATAGAACAATACTTGTAGATCAACACAATTCATTGATGCATAATACTACTAATTCATAAAACATAATAACACCATTACGTGTATCAGCAATGGCACGTGGGTATAGTAACAAGGACTTGTCAAAATATTACTTCTAGTATTTAGTAAAACAAGATAAGGGGTAATTGCTTGATTAGCATAGTTCTAGATTGTCTATCAACATCCCATAATTTAATTATCAATATCCCACAAAAATATATATTTGGATGCTAGTATAATCAACACTTTTACATACTTCAAAACTAGGGTCTAGGAGTATTTTTTCATTTTAGATTTCACCGGCTATTAATACAAAAACAAACTTAAATAAAACACATTATGTATTTAAACACAAAGGATGTGGGACGGAATTCACACCCATCTTGAGGTGGCCGGAGACCGGGCCTACCGAGCGGTCCGGTGCGTATAGACCGTACTCCTTTTGATTATGATATGATTTTTTGTATATGGTCACTGAAATTATAATTTGGCAAATAATATGTAGCAAATGATGATATGCTTGGATCCCTTCTCGTTTAAATAGATGTCGTTCTTCTTAGTAGCCGTGTTCACCCACATTATAGTTATTTAACATCGTTCGTTTTAAGTAATAAGAGCATCAGTAACGAATATGGACATGGCGGGACGAAGAGCTCGTTTAGTTTGTGGTGCCCTACGTGCAAGTCCATTAATGTTGATAATTTTGATTTTTTTTAATGAGTTCTTGTTTATTGAATAACATATAGTTTTGGCTAAAAATCTGATCATCAAGATGCCCAACTATTTATTGTTACTTTGGTATGTCTAGTAGTCCGCACCAATATTCTATAATTATTATTTATTGGGAAATCTATAATTCTTTTTTTCACCCCGTTACAAATATATTAATAATATAATATACATTCACATTGCACAACCCAATTATTATGGGCTTCTTATTTTCTTCAATCAAAACTAAAAAATATTAAGCGTAGCATTGAAAGGCCCGGTTTTTCTGGCCCATTTTGTCAATTTTATATTGACTCATTTTATTTCAGGGTAAATTACTAGAAAAATCATGAATTATGGTCATTATGTGATTTTTAAAATGGACAGAAAAAAATTGTGAATTCTAACATTTTTTTTCTCTCAAGTTTTCTACTAGTCTGATTTGGGTAAAGTGCATCTAATGGGGCATACAAAAAATTATACGACGACAAGATCGCCCATTATTTTTGTCATTTTATTCAATCCATTTAGGAAATAATTTGTCATCGATTTGAAACACATGTACGAAATCAGCAATGTATTAGAAATAGAAAATCAGAATATTTCGTCTTGAGAATACTGAGAAAAATAAAAACTGAATTTATGGATGAAATTATTGGGTAAGAGGGGTACAAAGTTCATATT
Organism: Salvia hispanica; assembly: GCF_023119035.1. Lineage (NCBI taxonomy): Eukaryota > Viridiplantae > Streptophyta > Magnoliopsida > Lamiales > Lamiaceae > Salvia > Salvia hispanica. Next base: position 39,318,244 of record NC_062969.1, on the reverse strand, counting down.
TAATGAGTGACATTATTTTACTTACAACTTCATGCCATTAAAATAAATTTAGATACAAAATGGGACATATACTATTGGTGTCTTGCTCATGTCTAATCTCATAAATGCACACAATCTTATGGGTACTAATGTACTCCATAAGATTAAAGAGCCAAAAAGAAGAAGTTGAAGAACAAATATAGAAGACCCTAGATTGATCAATATTTCGTCTTATCACAACTTAGTGGGCCTATTTTATTTTATTTGAATTTTCTAAATGTAGGCTCTTGGTGATCTATCAACATCCCCTAATTTAATTGTCATTCTTGACTCAATTATTTTTAATATCCTACAAAAAATATATCATTAGATACTAGAACAAGCAACTCCCTTGCTTATTTCAAAACAGCAGTGTTTTTTTTTTTTAATTATCTTAACAAAAACCAACTTTATAAAACACATTTGTCTTTGGACACATATATATAGAACTCAGTCATTATTTTTTTACATTTAATTGCAATTTTGCATGCATGTAATTCCCAAATTCATTATCCACAACACAAAACACACACACACACACTAGTTCACTAAAATGATAAAATCTCACCCCAGGTATTCTCAACAAACTAGTAGACTTTTTAGGATTCTCTTTAGTTGGAGGAGGGAGGCTATGACTAATTATCATGAGACTATCCATCTAGGATTAAGTTGAGATGGTCAATCTTATTAACCAAACATGATACATATTTAATCATGAGATTTAGTCTTGCCAACCGAACACCCCCTAAATACTAAAATGATAAAATCTCACCCCAGGTATTCTCAACAAACTAGTAGACTTTTTCTTCTCTTTAAAAAATATTATCTTGCAACATATATTTATTTCAAAGTGATGAATTTACTAGTGAGTATTGCAAAGACCAAAAATAAAATGTAATGTCACATTTCAGAAGCAAGAATTTGCAAAATCAAAAGGCTTTTGGTAGTTTTCTCACCTAAAACTGAACTCTCAAGTCCAATAAAATAAGCAAAGTCGTTGAGAATTGAGATTCCAATCTCTGCATCCAATATATATATGACCTTTTCAGATCAAATGCAACAAATCAAGATTTCATATCAATCTCAAAAATGGCTGATTCATCAGCATTTCACCTGCTTTTCCTGCTGTTCTGCTTCTTGCTTGTTGCCACTGGTGATGCAGGGTACAGGCACCCCCGGCAGCCTCTAGACGCGAGGCTCAGAGATTTGATGAGTCGAATGACACTCGAGGAGAAGATAGGCCAGATGACACAGATTGCAAAAGAAGTAGCATCACCTCAGATCATCAAGAAGCACCACATTGGTAGAAATTAGAATCCCATCAGATTTCTTGTTCGCGTTTTTACATTTTGATGATAATCGCGTGTTTAGGCAGCATTTTGATCAGCCCGGGAGGTGAGCCGGCCGTCCATGCCTCTGCTGAGGCATGGATGGACATGGCTGACAGTTTTCAAGAAGGCGCTCTCTCTACTCGCCTCGGGATCCCTCTTATCATAGGCGTGGACGCGCTTCATGGCCACAACAACGCGTACAACGCCACCATTTTCCCTCACAATGTTGGCCTTGGAGCTACTAGGTAGTATTAGTTATGACAACTTTTTTGTTGTTTTATTGTTCAAGAATGAACCTTGCATTGTGTTGGTTGTTGCCAGAGATCCGCAGCTCGTGCAGAGGATCGGAGCTGCAACTGCCCTTGAAGTCAGGGCTACCGGGATACAATACACTTTCGCCCCTTGCATCGCGGTACATAAAAGCAAAAATCAAGAATTAGTCCCTTTTTTAGCATATAACATGGTTGATTGTTTTGTAGGTTTGTCGTGACCCGAGATGGGGCCGTTGCTACGAGAGCTACAGCGAAGATCCTAAAATCGTGCGGGAAATGACAGAGATTGTACCTGGCTTGCAAGGCTACTTGCCAGCTGAGTACCAGAGAAACTTCCCATATGTGAATGGAAGGTGTGTGTGTGTTGTGTGTGAAATTTAAGGCTACATTTCAAGATTTTTTAAGGCGATTCGTGCAAAAACAGTGAAAAAATCGCGTCTTGCGCTAAGCACTTTGTGGGAGATGGAGGGACGATTGATGGGATCGATGAGTACAACACGGTTATAGACTGGGATGGCCTAAAGAGCATCCACATGCCTGCGTATGTCGACTCAATCAGAAAGGGCGTTGCCACGATCATGATCTCGTATTCTAGCTGGAACGGGAAGAAGATGCATACTAACTATGATCTCATCACTGGATACCTCAAGAATGAGTTGAAGTTCAAGGTAGCTCTTTTATAACCAAGATTTGATCTTTATTGCTTTTTAAGTGAACCCTTTTCTTGTTTCCTCTTGCAATAGGGATTTGTGATCTCAGATTCGGAGGGGCTTGATCGTATCACAACCCCTCCTCGTGCCAACTACACTTACTCGGTCGAAGCTGCTATCAATGCAGGAATAGACATGGTTGGTGAATGTAAAAATCTAATCTTGTGAGCCAAGATTTCATGTTAGGTGCTGATTTGTTGCAGGTGATGGTGCCTTACACGTACCTCGAGTTCATCAACGAGCTGACTTCTCTGGTGTCGAAAGGGGTGGTCTCAATGAGCAGGATTGATGATGCTGTTGAGAGGATACTGAGGGTCAAGTTCATCATGGGACTATTTGAGCAGCCGTTGTCTGATCGTACGATGGTGAAGCATCTGGGAAGCCAGGTTGTGGCACTAGTCGAAGGCTGATGTTCGTGTTTTGGTACTGATTGGGATGTTGGATTCGCGCAGGAGCACAGACGGATAGCTCGGGAAGCTGTGAGGAAATCACTAGTGCTGTTGAAGAATGGTAAGGATGTGAGTAAGCCTCTGCTTCCTCTGCCAAAGAATGCGCGGAGGCTGCTCGTTGCAGGCAGCCACGCCGACGACATTGGTAGGCAGTGTGGAGGGTGGACTATGGATTGGCAAGGACAATCTGGTAATATCACAAAAGGTATAGTATATATGCTACGATTCTTGAATCTTGAATGAAAAAAGTGTGTGGTTTAAGGCCTTTTTTTGTTGACAATGTGTGATTAGGTACAAGTATTTTATCTGGTGTGAGGGATGCTGTTGATCAAGAAACTGAGGTTGTGTACATTGAGAATCCGGAGAAGGCGGTTGTTGCCTCGTCTAACTTCTCCTTTGCGGTCGTGGTGGTGGGGGAGGAGCCTTACTCGGAGTACGAAGGCGATAACCACCCAACCCAACCCAACCAGCCACTTTTTCAATATTTAATTTATTTCTATCTCCTCCACATCATCTTCCACATCATCAATATTTATCCAACCCAACCACCCACATTTTCATGGTTTATCAATGACCACCCCAACCACCCAACCACACTATTATATATTTATTTTTATATTATTTTTTAATAATATTATTAATACATGAAATACTTATTATTGTAAATTTATAGAAAAACGTAATAAATGACAAACTAAAAATTATAAAAACAAACAAAAAAAAATATACATTACAATAATTGAAATATAAAATTTAAAATACATAATTGGTGCTCATACATAAGATGAAAACTAGACATTCAATTGCAATTGCCGAATTTTGCCCATATATGCTCAACCAAATCGTCTCGCAGAGCTTTGTGAGCTTCTCTGTTTTGAAGTTGGGCTTTGTTTTTCATGTAAGAAGCTAGACTCGCAATTCTATTCGTAGAATATATGAAATCATTATTCGCATCTCCATCTCCATTCTCATGACTACTTTGTCCAAGTCGATCTTGAATAAATTCTGCTGGATCACAATAGTTCGAATATGTGCTTCTTTCGTCTTCCACTATCATATTGTGCAAGATTATGCAAGCAATCATTATCTTCCCCATAATATCACGATCCCAAATAAGACATGGACATTTGATAAAAGCAAAACGAGCTTGCAAAACACCAAAAGCTCGTTCAACATCTTTTCGCGCAGACTCTTGATGTCGAGCAAACAACTTGTGCCTCATCGTTTGTGGACCTGGTATAGATTTGACAAACGCCGCCCATTGAGGATATATGCCATCAGTGAGATAATATCCCATATTTTTTTCCTGGCCATTTACTATGTAATTGACCTTCGGTGCTCGACCTTCCAAAATATCATCAAAAACAGGAGATTGATCAAGCACATTAATATCATTTCTCGAACCTGGAGTTCCAAAAAAAGCATGCCATATCCACAAATCTTGAGATGCTACTGCTTCCAAGATGATTGTCGGATTCCCGCTTCTTCCGGCATATTGTCCAGCCCATGCAGTGGGACAATTCTTCCATTCCCAATGCATGCAGTCAATACTACCCAACATGCCTGGAAACCCACGTTGTTCTCCAATATGCAGAAGTCTTGCCAAGTCTTCTTCGGTGGGCTTTCGCAAGTACTCATCGCCGAAGTTAGAGATTACACCTTCAACGAACTTGATGAGAGATTTGCGAATGAGTTGTGCGCTCATTCTCAAATATTCGTCGTGCAAGTCGGCCGCCGCCCCGTAGGCCAACATCCTCATCGCTGCTGTACATTTCTGAATTGCAGACATACCAAGTCGACCGGTAGCATCACGCTTCTGCACAAAAAAGTTGTCGGTGTCGATGAGCTTGTTCATTATTTTTTCGAACAAAGGTTTTCGCATGCGATACCTTGTTCGAAAAATATCTGGAGGATAGATTGGATCTTCAGCAAAGTACTGCTCGAAAATAATATCATGACCCTCTTCGCGTTTCCTTTCAATGTATCTCCTTTTAGCTCTAGCCGTCTGGGTTGTAGGTTGTGAAGGCAAGGTTGTTGGCCAAATAGCTATATCCTCGATTAGTTGATCGAGTTGCTGATTTTGTTCAACAATTTTTTCTTCCCATTCATTGTCTTCAAGAAGATTGAAAGCTTCAAAATTAGAACTTGATGACATTTTTTAGGGAGAGTTGGCTCAATAATCGTGAGAGGATTTGTGTATAATTTTCTTGAAGCATATAAGTAAATATATAGAAGTAATTTGTTGAGCATAGGATTCCACTACTATCATTTGTGATCACATGGGTTGTCCTTGGATTCCACCACCACTTGTGATAGAAAATGACTTGTCATGTAATCATACTTTGATTTTCGTGATCACATGGGTTGTCATTGGATTCCACCCCCACTTGATAGAAAATGACTTGTCATATAGTCACACTTTGATTTTCGTGATCACATGGGTTATCATTGGATTCCACCACCACTTGTGATAGAAAATGCCTTGTCATGTAGCCATACTTTGATTTTCGTGATCACATGGGATGTCATTAGATTCCACCACCATTTGTGATAGAAAATGCCTTGTCATGTAGCCATACTTTGATTTTCGTGATCACATGGGTTATCATTGGATTCCACCACCACTTGTGATAGAAAATGCCTTGTCATGTAGCCATACTTTGATTTTCGTGATCACATGGGATGTCATTAGATTCCACCACCATTTGTGATAGAAAATGCCTTGTCATGTAGCCATACTTTGATTTTCGTGATCACATGGGTTGTCATTGGATTCCACCCCCACTTGATAGAAAATGACTTGTCATATAGTCACACTTTGATTTTCGTGATCACATGGGATGTCATTGGATTCCACCCCCACTTGTAATGTCATGTAGTCATACTTTGATTGAAGGGCTTATCACATAAACTGGAAATTACATAAGCAACATAAATTAAAGATTACATACTAAGCAACAGAAATTGAAGATTACACACTAAGCAACAGAAGTTGAAATTTGCATAATAAGAAACATACATTGAAAACAGATAAACTACGATCAATTCCCAAATAATTCTGCTATTAGATTGCGTTTCAACGTTTCTTCTTCTGGAGTTAAGTCCCTCCTAGCCATCAGCGGAGTAAGGATAGCTGCCTTGATGTTCCGTTCCTGAATATCACTAGCTGCTTTGATCTTCCGTTCTTGAATATCACATTCCCTTTCACGTGTAACTCTCATTTCACGCAGTGCTGCAGTGAAATCATTAGGGATTGTATATGAAGACGTTGCAACTTCTTTGCCTCTTCTTTTAGCCTTACTCTTAGCTTGATCTCTTCCGGTAGGACGTTGCAATGTTGAAGAACGACTCTCAGGAATGGAGTCAATTTGAGGTCCTCCTTCCTCACTAGTCCTCGACCTTTTTGAGCTCCCACGACTTTCTTCAAGACTATCTTCATCTGGCTGGAAACGCGTTGAACCAGTACTATTCAATTTCAATTCCCACTTAGGATTGTATCTCATCACCTCCTCAAACACCTTATGGTGAGTAAATTTTCTCTTACCATACAGTTGTTGAGCGGCTTTCTCAATGTCCTCTTTAGATTGGCCACTTGTAGCTCGATCATGTGCTTTTTTGTATGCAGCAATCCACTTTGTGACATTTGTGTTGAGTCGTTTGTAGCGTTGTCTCAATGACTCTAAACTTCTTTGTTGGCCCATTCCTGGATTTTCTTTTCTTGCTTCCTCATATTGATCAAGAACCTTTTGCCATAGATGGGCATTAGTTTGGTTGGTGCCAACAATTGCATCCCTGCTCACGAAACAATAAGCAGACATTAATGACATGTCTTCTTGCTCACTCCAATCATGTGGAGTGTTTGAAGCACTCAAGTTGGTTGGTGATATGACTTGGCTTGAATGTTGGTTTTGAAATGAATTTTGGAATTGATCAGAATTTGGAAAATCATCAAAACTAGGGAAATAATCTTGAGAAGGATTAAAATTTTGGGAAGGGTTGTAGTTTTGGGAAGGATAGAAATTTGGGGAATCGGAGAATATATTATTCTCATCATCATCCATAGTTAGCAACAAAGTAAGCTTAAAAATATGAAATTTTATCAAACAAGAAGATTATAGGAGGAGGAAAGAGATATTTTTTTTTGTGTGCAAACTATAGCAAATGTGGTCTCTATTTATAGAGGAAGAAAAATTATGAATTTTGATATAATTTTTATAATTTTATAATATTTTATATTAAAGATATATTAATTTAAAAGTATATATATATCAACCAATGAGATTGTGCCATTTGGCACAATCTCATTGGATGATGGAATGGAGACCGCCTGGTTGGTGTTTGGGTGGAGAGAGACCGTGGTCTACTTGAGATTGAGACAATATTATTGATTTTTTATTTTTTTTTTAAAGGTGGGGTGAGGTGGCGGTCGACCCACCCCACCGATAAACATAGTCTATTGATTTCTCTTAGAACTTACACATTTACACAAGCATCTCAATAACTTATAATTGCTTCTTAGTGCCTATTGGTTCAAGTGACACCAATATTTTCGATTTTATAAAAAATCAATCAAGTAAATTGTATTACAATAGTCATTCAAATATAAGGCTTAGACCGTTTGGTGCCATACCAGAGGAGGTAGGTACACAAGTTGAACTTTAATATCGACAAAATCTTATCCAATTAATTATGGTAATGGAAAACCTTTCCACGTAATCTACACTTCAGATTATAGTAATCCGATTACAAATTTGCCTAATTTAATTAAGCAACGCAATAAATAAATAATCCATTCATACATCATTGCGTTATGACATGGACATCTATAGTATCGTAGGAGTACTATTTAGGACGTATCCAACTTAAATTTCAATAAATAAAAATGCAGCATCACTTGATTTTTACATACAATGGGATAGATGGTCCTCTTAAAGCAATATTTTCAGTCCCACGTAATAAACTAACGGTTGTGTATTAATTTTCAAATTAATTCAAGAAATAAATATAACATTAACTAGCACGCCCATTCTTGACTAACAAAGATATTTTATATATTTGATGATAAATGATATGGGCACAATTTTTATCTAGTATAAATAACTACTACTAATACAGAGCAAGTTGGCAACTGGTCCAATTGGGCATGATTATAAATTATTTATATATCTCTCAATATTCAATTAAACAATTATAACAAATTAGAACAAATTAATCTGGACTTTTGAATTCAATACTACTTCACAGTAGTAATTTCTATTATCTATACATTTGTATAAAAAAGACAAAATTAGTTTTTGTACTTTTTTATATACACTCAACAAAAATGATCATTTGAATTTGTATATCTATTCATTATAGTATAACCCAAGGTGTAAAATATTTATCATTGATGTATTAAAATTTTAAACTAAATCGTCTTCGAATTGAGTAACCGACCAAATCCAAAGATTTGCGGATCAATTATAATTGAACAAAATCTAAAAAAAATACGAGTATATTTTATTAATGGTGGTATAGTCGATAGATTGATTAGCTTAATTCACGGGTAAAAAGACTAAAACTTAAATTATTTTTATAGTACTCAAGTGTGTATTCGCCAATATTATAAAATTGGGATAATGTAAACAAAAATGACAGTGGGAATTCATTGATTGGATAACAATAAAGATAAGATTTAATTTCTGACTGCTTTCCTAAGATGCAATGGCATTGGCTGGCCATCATGTACACTGTAAATAATAATCATATTATAATTATTAATTAAAGAATTAAAAAACATAAAATATGACTATAAAAAGGTGCCACTTTATTTTTCTCTAAAGCGCCAAAAATCATTCTCTCACAAATCATTTTAAAACTTCAAAGAAAGAAAATTAATTCTCAAATTCTCTCTAATCTTGATTCTTGATGCCCTTTTGATTATTGAAGGTTTGCATATTGTTCCTTAAATTTTTTTATTTTTTTTTATAATTTCAAGAAACACTTTGTAATAATAGCTAGATGCTGTAGCAATGTCAACGTTAATGGAAGATCAATTTTTTTTTTCATTTTCATCATCTTTTTTCAATGCATTTAATATGATAACAAACTCTCTATCACATAGATTTGGGAGGCGTTTTAGTAGGTGAGATTTTTTGGACTTTTTTTTTCAGTTGATCAGCATGGGGAGGCTTACGGCGGCGGCGGCGGCGGCGCTGTGGCTGTGGACGGCGGCGGTGGCGGCGGAGTACATGAAGTACAAGGACCCGCAGCAGCCGGTGGAGGTGAGAGTGAGAGATTTGATGAGTAGAATGACTCTTGCTGAAAAGATTGGGCAGATGACTCAGATTGAACGTGAGGTTTCATCTGCAGATGTTATCCACAAATATTTAATTGGTAGGTGCAAAAAGATCAAATTTTGATTTGTGGGATTTCATGTTTGATTCCTTATTGATGAAAAAGGGTCAATTCTTGATGAACCCTAATCTTAAAATTTGAAACTTTGATGGAATTTGCTCAATTCTTGGGATGATTGATGAAAAAGATGTTAAGCAAAAGGCCTCACTTTAAATAGTTTCTTGATTGTGTTTTTGCTGAAGTGGGAAGTTTGGTTTGTGCAAAATAGGGAGTATTGTGAGTGGGGGAGGGAGTGTTCCTCGGCCGCGGGCTACTGCAGAGGACTGGATCGATATGGTGAACGCGTTCCAGAAGGGGGCTCTGTCGACTCGTCTAGGGATACCGCTGATCTATGGGATTGATGCCATTCATGGCAACAACAATGCATATAAGGCCACAATCTTCCCCCACAATGTCGGCCTTGGAGTCACCAGGCAAGTCCATTTCTCGCGATATGGTTGATCGAATAGTTCTTGGATTGCGTTGATGTGATTTTCGTGTAATGCTGGATCAGGGATCTGGAGCTGGTCAAGAGGATAGGCGCTGCAACGGCTCTAGAAGCCAGAGCAACGGGGATTCCCTACACCTTCGCGCCTTGTATAGCAGTGAGTGAAGTTTGATGAATGATGATGAGATATTTTCTTGCTATGTTTGTGACTCCTCTTTGCAGGTGTGCAGGGACCCGAGATGGGGCCGTTGTTACGAAAGCTACAGTGAAGATCACGAGATTGTGCAGATGATGACCGAGATCATCCCTGGTCTGCAAGGGGAAGTTCCACCAAATTACCCAAACAACTTCCCATTTGTCCTTCCTAGGTAGGGATTAAAGGGCATGATCTATATATTTTTTCCAACGTCGTTGTTTGTTCGCCTTCAATTTGTCTGATTCGTGCTTGTTGTGGCGGAAGGGGGAAAGTTGCGGGATGTTCAAAGCATTTCGTGGGAGACGGTGGCACTGCCTATGGAATCAATGAGAATGACACAGTGATAGAGTGGAATGAGCTGGAAGAAATCCATATGCCTGCTTATCTCGACTCGATCAGGAAGGGTGTCGCGACAATAATGATCTCTTACTCGAGCTTGAATGGAATCCGGATGCACGCCAACTACGATCTCATCACCGGATACCTTAAAAACACACTCAAATTTGAAGTAAACACTCTGCTTATTTTGCTTCCACTTGATGAGAATTAGGCCTAATGGATTTTTTTCTCTCTGTTTGAAACAGGGTTTTGTGATCTCGGATATGCGTGGTATTGATCGTCTCACTGACCCGCCTCATTCGAACTACACGTACTCTGTTCAAACTAGCATTCTAGCCGGACTCGACATGGTAAGTAAGCACTACTAAGCAAGCATGTTAGAACAAAAAGCTCATAATCATGTATTGTCTGTGAAGAAACATCTGAATTTTTCGTAGATTATGGTTCCGACCCTCTATGAGGAGTTCATCGACGATCTAACGCTGTTGGTGAACGCGAACGCTATCCCAATGAGCAGAATCAACGATGCGGTCAGAAGGATTTTAAGGGTCAAGTTCATCATGGGACTGTTTGAGAATCCATTAGCTGATCTCAGTTTTGCTCACTATCTTGGGAGCCAGGTTTGCCTCTAGGGCCGTCTTTGAATGATCGCGTCTCGTCTTCTTCGTCTTCGTTTTTACAGTTATGGTCAATTCCTGAAACAGGAGCACAGGGAATTGGCTAGGGAAGCTGTGAGGAAATCGCTCGTTCTGTTGAAGAACGGGAAAGATGGAGACGGGCCGCTCGTTCCACTTCCAACGAGGTCAGAGAGGATACTCGTGGCCGGAAGCCACGCCGATGATATAGGCAACCAATGTGGTGGATGGACCATTGATTGGGAAGGACACTCTGGAAATATTACCATTGGTGAGTTTATGTCAAGCCTTATTATTTTGACCGTTCTGGTCAATTAGGTGCGCACGTGGCGTTGACCTAAGATTTGACTACTTTTGTAGGGACCACGATCTTGACGGCGGTGAGGAACTCCGTTGATCCCGAGACGAAAGTAGTCTACAACGAGAATCCCGAGGCGGAGTACCTAAAGTCCAACAACTTCTCCTACGCAATCGTAGTTGTCGGCGAGCCGCCCTACGTGGAGTCGTCCGGCGATAGCACGACCCTAACCCTAGACGACTCCGCCTACGCTACTATCAAAAACGTGTGCGGGGCCGTCAGGTGCGTCGTGGTGCTCGTGACCGGGCGCCCCGTCGTGATCGAGCCATACATCGCCGAGATCGACGCGTTGGTGGCGGCCTGGCTCCCCGGAACGGAGGGCCAGGGCGTCGCCGACGTCCTGTTTGGCGAGTACGGTTTTACGGGGAGGCTCGCGCGCACGTGGTTTAGGACCGTCGATCAGCTCCCGATGAACGTGGGAGATGCAATCTATGATCCACTCTTTCCATTTGGGTACGGACTCATGACTAGTCCTAGGGTTGTGAGGGCCTCACAATAGGATCACATTTGATCATACAAAACTCATTCTTTGGTGATTGATGTGGTTTTCTTACACGTGAACCTAGTGTCACCATCAATTTGATTCTCGTGTGTAATTCATGGATTGTACGAGATTAAAGGAATTTATTGTGATGGAATAGCAATAATAGTTTTTTTTATTGTTACTTGGTGTGGTGCCAATTTGCTTGTTTTGATTTAAAGAATGTTTGGATTGATTTTTATGTGAATATTAATCTTGTTTTGTTGAATTATTAATAGTAGGATTACTATATAATAAAGTCAATGGGAACGATTCCAATTTTTACATCTCTATCTCTAATAATAATAATAATAATAATAATAATAATAATAATAATAATAATAATAATAATAATAATAATAATAATATAATGACAATGCCAAAGCCCGACTTCTATATTTTTGATTATGTGCATGTGAGAGATGTATAAATAATAAGTACTATGTACTAATGTAACTTATACAAAATGAAAAAAAGTATAAGTTGAGAGTACTTAATAAATGCAAATTTAATAAATTTCTACTCCTATAAACTAGTAGTACTATTTAGTACTTACTATTTTATAGTAATTTATTAAAAAAAAACTGTGTGAACTATTGATTCATGAGTCTCTTATTGATTAGAAAAATTAAGATGAGTAGTAGTACAAGATAAGAGGATCAAATCATTATTAAATTTGATAATGTTTGTTAAAATAATTTTATTAAAAAAGATGAATACAATCATTAAATGGAAAAATTAATTAAAATTTGATAATGTTGATTGAACTGATTTTATTAAGAAAGCTAAATATAATCATTAGAATGGCAAAATTAATTAATTAATTAATCGCCATAGTAAAAGACACGTGTCGATCTCGTAGGTCCCAGCAGCCAACTTTGAAATGCGGAAAATGCATCAGACAATGTCAGAACACATTCTATTGAACCTTAATGTTTCTGATAAATAGATTCAATCAATCAACTAAAAATTCTAAAATAGATCCACTGTAAGCTCTGTTCTTGTCAGTGCAGCTCTTTGTAAGTGTAGTTAAAAGCATTCAAACAATTTTAGTTGATGCACTCAATGTGTTTGTTCATATGCCAATATGAATTTTGATCCCTTCTTTGTTTTGTTATATATATATAGATGCTGAGGATGAACAAAATGAGGGTGTTTTTGGTGTTTCTTTGTTTGTGGGCTGCTGTTGCAGAAGCAAAGATTCTCAAATACAAGGACCCCAAACAGCATCTGAATGCAAGAATCAAAGATTTGATGAGAAGAATGACTCTTGAAGAGAAGATTGGGCAAATGACACAAATTGAAAGCAAAGTAGCCTCCCCTGATGTGATGAAGAACTATTTCATAGGTGAAAGATCTCTTCTTTTTCGTGCCATTTGATTCGTTTACTGCGAAATCGAAAAAGATTCGGGTTTTTTTGAGCAGGGAGTGTGTTGAGTGGCCCAGGGAGTGTTCCTGTGGCCAAGGCCTCTGCTGCAGATTGGGTGAATATGGTGAATGGTTTTCAAAAGGGGGCTCTTTCGACCCGGCTTGGGATACCGATGATGCATGGGATCGATGCTGTCCATGGCCACAGCAATGTGTATAAAGCCACCATTTTCCCTCATAATGTTGGGCTTGGTGTCACAAGGTGTGTGAGATTGTGTGTTTTTTTGGTTAAAAAGTCTTGAATTTTGGAGATTTATTGAATGTGAGCTTTTCAGTTTAGGTGTGTGTTTTGTCACTCTTGGAAAAAGCTAGAGTGTTTTGCCTGATTTCATCTTAAAATCATGATAATTTTAGGACTATGATTGAGCTGTGAACTGTGTTGATATGCAAAGATGTTGAGTCGATTTCTGGTTTCGGCCTTCGTATGCTTCGATAATTCGAGATTTAGTTGCTATTGACATCGCAAAAATAGGGATCCACAGCTTGTAAAGAGGATTGGAGCTGCTACTGCACTGGAAGTTAGGGCCACGGGAATTCGATATACCTTCGCACCTTGCATAGCTGTAAGCCGAGTTTACGCCCCCTCTCTTAACCCGGGAATTAGATACGCTTTCGTGTTTCTTGATGTGCGATCGTTTGTACCTTGATAGGTCTGCCGGGATCCAAGATGGGGGCGTTGCTTCGAGAGCTACAGCGAGGATCACAAGATTGTTCAGGCCATGACTGAGATCATCCCCGGTTTACAAGGCGATCTCCCAGCTAACTCCAGGAAGGGCATTCCTTTTGTTGCTGGAAAGTATGTTACTTTTTTCTGATCTTTAAGTAAACTTGAATTCGGCTCTAAAACTCGGGTTGTGCATCTTTCCGAAGGACAAAAATTGCGGCTTGTGCAAAGCATTTTGTGGGAGATGGTGGCACGACGATGGGAATAGACGAGAACAACACTGTCATCAACCCGAAGGGACTGTTTGGCATCCACATGCCGGCTTACTATGATTCCATCAGAAAAGGCGTGGCCACGGTGATGATCTCTTACTCGAGCTGGAATGGCATCAAGATGCATACGAACAAGTTTCTCATCACCGGCTTCCTCAAAAATCGCCTTAAATTTCGGGTAAATATCAACATTCGATCAACTTCTCAAGATTCATCAATGGTGATTGATTGATTGATTGTTGATTGCAGGGCTTTGTTATATCAGATTGGGAGGGCATCGACAGGATCACGAGCCCTCCCCACGCGAACTACACTTATTCTGTTCAAGCCGGTGTTCTTGCTGGAATCGACATGGTTAGTTTTACTTCACCAAACAAGGAAACGAGGATATAAACACGGCCTACCTAACTTGACACATCTCTTGATCTTTTGCAGGTTATGGTACCTAAGAATTACACAGAGTTTATCAGCACTCTGACTTCGCTCGTGAAGAGCAACGTGATTCCCATGAGCAGGATCGATGATGCTGTCCGTAGAATACTAAGGGTGAAGTTCGTCATGGGCCTATTTGAGGATCCCCTAGCTGATCTCTCCCTAGCAAAACACCTCGGAAGCCAGGTTTGTCTTCCGTTGTCGTTTCTCTTCATTTCACCGGTCTTTTTGTTGCATTTAGTGAAGCGTATTATTTTCGTTACAGGAACACAGGGAGCTGGCAAGGGAAGCTGTTAGAAAATCACTTGTCCTGCTGAAAAATGGCAAGGACCCGAAAAAGCCATTGCTTCCCCTTCCGAAGAAAGCACGAAAAATCCTAGTAGCCGGAACTCATGCTGATAACTTGGGATTCCAATGTGGAGGATGGACTATCGAGTGGCAGGGCTTTCGTGGCAACAACGTCACGTCCGGTATGTTCTTAGAACGACGTCGTTTGAGATGTCTGTTATAAATGTCTGGTCTAACAATGTGATGATCTTTGCAGGAACCACAATCCTAGCTGCCATCAAGAAGGCAGTAGACCCTTCCACACAGGTGGTGTTCTCCGAGAACCCCGGCTCGAGCTTCGTGAAGGGCGGGGAGTTCTCCCACGCCATCGTCGTAGTGGGAGAGCTCCCCTACGCGGATAAGGCAGGGGACAGCACGAACCTGACCATCGCGGAGCCTGGCCCGAGCACCATCAGGAGCGTGTGTGGATCGACGAAGTGCGTGGTGGTGGTGGTGTCCGGGCGCCCGGTCGTGATGGAGCCGTACGTGAGGCGGATAGACGCGCTGGTGGCGGCGTGGCTGCCCGGGACGGAAGGGGGAGGGGTGGCTGATGTGCTGTTTGGGGATTATGGATTCAGTGGGAAGCTTGCAAGGAGTTGGTTCAAATCTGTGGATCAGCTGCCTATGAATGTTGGAGATGAGCATTATGATCCTCTTTTTGCATTTGGATTTGGTCTCACAACTCAGTCTAGGCATGTTTGAGAGATGAAAATGGCTCAGCCTGGAAACTATGAATTACTACATATATTGGGGCTATGTGAGTATTTATTATTGACACCATATTATACATCCAATCATTTGAAATCATCTCTGAAAGAAGAATAAATAAGTACTAATAGAGTAATAAATGTACATAATTGTAATAGGTAGTGTTATAAAATAACCAAATTCTAATGTATAACCAAAAAACTAAATTAATCAAATTGAAAATCATGCGTTAATTTATTATATTATTTAAGTTCATACGAGCTCTTACTTTTTTGTTTGAATTAAAACGATCTTAAAATACCTAATAAATGTCTTAAAACTAAATCAAATTGAAAATCATGTGTGGATTTATTATAAATCCTTAAAATTGACTATTTTAATGATATCTTTAAAAATTTTATTAGTTTAACATAAATTATTAAAATTATACCATTTTTAAGAGGCAGTTTAGTAAAAATAATACTCCTACTAGGAATCGAATTTAAAGAAAATTGATATGAAATGTGAGCGTATTATAATTCTACAATTTGTTAACATTATCTTTGTTCTTTTAGCAATCCCTACTTTCAAATTAGAATTTTATTAAAAATTGTTAAAAATAATGGAGATAAAAAGGCAATATTCACCATTTTTTAGTTGAAAATATTTGGTTGTTAAACAGACATTAATCTCTTTTTAAATGTTAATTTTTGAAACCTTAAAAAAACACAAAATAACAGACAGAATCCGAAGTAGCTAACGCCGCCGCAAATAACTTTTCTCCCCGATTCGAAGAAGCAATGCACAGTGCAGTGGCGCAGAGACTCCAACGCCTCTCTCTCCTGCCATCAACAACAAGGTACTTGTGTTCAATCCCTAACCCCCAAAACGACGACGTTGAGAAAATCTTTCGCTTAATCACCACATCTCCAGACCCAAAATCTCTCAAACACTCCCTCAAAAATTCCCAAATCCCCCTTTCCAATGACCTAATCGACCGAGTTCTCAAAAGGGTCCGCTTCTCTCACTCCAATCCGCTCTCCGCCTTGGAGCTCTACAAATTGACTTCCAGAATCAATGGATTTCTCCACACCGCTTATTCCTTTGATACCATGCTTTATATTCTCGGCAGAGCTCGGAAATTCGATGAAATTTGGGAACTTTTGCTCGAAACCAAGCGAAAAAATCAATCTTTGATAACCCCAAGAACTGTGCAGGTTGTTTTAGCTAGGATTGCTAAGGTTTGCTCGGTTAGGCAGACGGTTGAGTCGTTTAAGAAGTTTAGGAAGCTTGTTTTGGAATTTGATGTGAGCTGTTACAATGCGTTGTTTAGGACTTTGTCTCAGGAGAAGAGCATGAGTGATGCTAGGAATGTTTATCATTCATTGAAGCATGAATTTAGGCCTAATTTGTATACCTTTAACATCTTGTTGGCTGGTTGGAGGTCTTGCGATGAGGCGGAGGCGTTCTTTGCGGAGATGAGGGGTATGGGAGTGGAGCCGGATTTGGTGTCGTATAACTGCCTTGTGGATGTGTTTTGTAAGGGGAGGGAGATGGGGAAGGCGTACGAGTTGATTGGGAGGATGAGGGACGAGGGGATTGATTTGGATGTGATCACGTACACGTCTTTGATCGGGGGGCTGGGGTTGGTTGGGCAGCCGGATAAGGCGAGGGAGGTGTTGAAGGAGATGAGAGAGTATGGTTGCTACCCTGACGTTGCAGCTTACAACGCAGTGATAAGGAACTTCTGCATAGCGAAGAGGTTAGGGGACGCGTATGGTTTGATGGAGGAGATGGCAAAGGAGGGCTTGAGCCCCAATGCCACGACTTTTAATGTGGTGTTGAGGTCGCTGTATTGGGAGAATGACTTGAGAGGGTCGTGGGGGTTGTATCTGAGGATGAAGGGGATGGGGTGCTTGCCTAGCACGCAGTCGTGTATGTTCTTGATCAGGTTGATGAGGAGGCAGGAGAACGTGGGGCTAGCACTTGAGCTGTGGGGTGACATGGTTGAGAAGGGGTTCGGGTCCTACATTTTGGTGTCGGACGTGCTGTTTGATTTGCTCTGTGACGCGGGGAAACTGGAGGAGGCGGAGAGGTGCTTCTTGCAGATGTTGGAGAAGGGGCAGAAGCCTAGCCAGGTTTCGTTTAGGAGGATCAAGGTGCTCATGGAGTTGGCTAAAAGGGATGATGCTCTTGCTAGTCTTTCGGAGAAGATGTCCGCGTTTGGACCTGTGATACAGAAGCGGAGGAGTGATGTGGACGAGCTAGATAGGCCCGTCTCTGGCACTATGATCTGAAAGGACGCGTTGTGGTTCATGAGACTCGACAAGGATTCAAGAAAAGGTCCAGGCTTCTCGAAATGTGGTGGTTCTTGTTTTGAACCGAACCGCCTTGAGGCCACTGAGGGAGCGAGCGTTTAGACTCGTGGGAGTGGCCGGGGACGGGTCGGAAGATGGCTAATTTGGTTTGGTTGGAGAGGGGAATTTGGGAGTAAACATTGAAATTTTGTGAGACTGAAAATTTGATGTAATGAGTGATTGGAATGTAATTTCAAATTTTGAATAAAGTAAAATATTAAAGGCGAAATCCAACGCAAAAGCGTAGCAAAAAGAAAGTAGAGTGGTAGTAATATGAAAGCAAGAAACCAAGAATTGGATTTGATTCATACTTTAATTTTAACATTTAATAAAATATAAACGATTTAAAGAATAAAAACAAGACTAATCGAATTAGTGTAACATATTTTATTTCTAGTATAAATTCTATAGTTTGAGAGATCATCAATATAAGTGGGCTTGCTGCATTTATACATGGCCCAATAAATTGATACGAATCATAATATTAAAAGCCGTGTTTTTCTATTTTCAAATGTAGCCCATTATATATAGTTTTCTTTTTAAAAATTGTAGGATCAAAAATTTTCTTTGAATGTGGAAACGTGTTAATTTACTAAAAGATCAATTAAGGACTAATTCAAACACTAAACAAAGTCCTATAAAATTGTTTATTTAATTTATCGTGTGTTTTCACTATCTTGTTGAGGCGTTGGGTAGTGTTTAGGGCAGTTTTTATTAATTCTTGATCTGTGTTTACAGTTCTTGTTGAGGTGTCCATTTTGATAATTGGGTGGAGTTGTTCTTGATCTGTGTTCACTGTGTAGGGTAGGAATTAGGGCTGATTTTGATAATTAGGGAAAAATTGTTATTGATATGCATGTAGAGTATGCTATGGCTGGTGTTGACTATTTTTTATCTGTGTTCACTGATGGTTGAGGTGTAGGCTAGGAAATCTTAGGGCTGGGTAAATATACCGAAAATGGTATATCGATCGTATCGTATTGATAAATATCGAAAAATATCAAATTTTCGGTACGATACAATACCGTATCGTAAGTTTTCGATACGATAACGATACGAATTTTCTTATACCTCGGTATACCGTTTTATATCGAATATACGACATATATCGATATTATCGGTATACCGAAATATATCGAAAATCAATACGTATTGAATTATCGATACATACCGTTTATACTGCTTATAACAATAATATAATTTTTTTTAAAGATTAAAAGTTCAAAATCATAAATAGATATCCATTTAATTTATTTATATATTCAAAAAATATTTATTAAAAATCCTAAAATCATAAATAGATATCCATTTAATTTCGATATACCGTTCAGAACGGTATACCGAAGTTCGGTACTATATACCGAAATTTCGATACGATAACAGTATATATATTATCCATACCGAAACTTTCGATACAATAATGATAAGAAATTCTTTAATTTCGATAACGATACAAAATTTTCGGTACAATATACCGTATCGACCCAACCCTACTAGGAATCAGGGCTGATTTTGATAATTAGGGGAAAATTGTTATTTATCTGTGTGTTCAGTTGAGGTTTAGAGTAGGATTTAAGGCTGATTTTGATAAAGGGGGGAAATGCTCTGATTATCTTTTGCAATTAAGTGGATGACTATTGTTTATTAATGATCACCTCAAATGTTGTAGATCTATGATCGAGAAAATATACAAAATTGGTTCGATTTTGAGATCACGATGTGCCCTGAAACTGAGATTAAACTGCTAAACTTTGCCTTAATACCAAACCGTTCCATCAGTAGCATGCTCTTTCATGAGGTAGATATAGCAACATATGATTCTAACAAGGAGGAGGAGGGGGCCTTGTCTACTGAAGAAAAACTTGTTTTCAAAAATATGATGGAGAAGGTGTCCTCGCCCCAATTGTCTACTGAGATCGATGCTGCTAAGGAACTGAGCAAGATGGCAAAAGTGCATTCGATCATGGTGTTATTAGCTGAAGCAAGAGAGACCGTGACACAACTATTGTCAACCTTCTACAAAGTCAGTATCCAGGAGCAAATAGACCTTTGGAATATGATAGTTACCATGATGTCGAGCATCTCCGACCACAACAATATTAAGCGGTGACCTAATTTGCCTAATGCGATACAGCTCCTTGTTGATGGTCTAAGGGGTGGCACAATGCAGGCTAGGGGCAATGCAGATGCTGCCCTTAACAAGCTGTCATGTCTTAGGCCACAAAAGACCATGATTCGGGGATATGGCGCGTTGGAGCCCCTCATCGCACTGTTTGATGAAGGGGATGATTTTGCAGTGAAGGAAGCTGCCTTTACTATTTACAATCTCTGTCTAATGCCTATAAATAATGTGCGAGCCGTTAGAGATGGTGCTGTTAGAGTGTCAATAAAAAGGATCAATGACGGAGGGATTGTGAATCACGCACTGTTTATCCTTTTAATGGTTGCCAACAACCCGAATGCAATAGAGCAGATAATGGAGCACGGTGGAATCTCTTGCCTATTTGAAACCATAAGGAATACTCCCAGTTCCCGGATAAGGATATTAGTGTTTCCATCCTACACACGATTTGCAGTTGTGATCCTGCCGCGTGGAGGGAGATGGAACACAAATAAAGGATGCATCTGACACTACATCTGTTCAAAGGAGACCAAAGCTCCGAGAATACTGCCATTGACATCCTCAAGATGCTACGCTGTCCGACACAAAGAGTGCACAAGAGGTCATCTGAGTCTTTTTATCTATAGATAACAAAGGTTTTCATAGCTGATTGTGAATGATTCAAGACTTGCATGTTTTTTACTTTGAGAAAAGATTTGGGCAAGCACATAAAAATCAAATGAAATGACATTTCTACCCCTTATAATTTTTCTATGACTAAAACACCATTTTGTGAAAAATTAGTGGGGCAATGACCACCCTAATTTTAATCAAGATTTTGAATATATCATATGAACTTGCACAAGATCTATTTATTTACTTTTCTCATTGAAAAGAACCTATATAGAAGTATCCATAGACATACATAAATAAATTTCAATCAAGATTTCATGAATATTAATGTCCCACTCCATTAGTTTAATTAGTTTCATCATACCACTTGATAATATATTTTTCAATTCGAATAATCACCACTTTCAAACTAAACTTTATTCACCTAAAACTTATGAGAGGATGCATGATATATATGATGTCCTATCCTTTTGTTTTCTGTATTCGTTAATATATATATTATATATACATTAATTCATTTTCTCAACTCTAAAGTTTTAATGAATTTTGATATATAGTAGCATTCTTTAGTGGAAAAATTATACTACTACTTCGGTAGCTCTCCCTTGCTAAGACCGAAGTTATATAGTACTCATAGATATCAATTTGACACAAAACTAAGTAGTAGTGAGGGAGCGAGCGTTTAGGCTCGTGGGAGCGCATGAGGGAGCGAGCGTTTAGGCTCGTGGGAGTGGCCGGGGACGGATCGGAAGATGACTAATTTGGTTTGGTTGGAGAGGGGAATTTGGGAGTAAACATTGAAATTTTGTGAGACTGAAAATTTGATGTAATGAGTGATTGGAATGTAATTTCAAATTTCGAATAAAGTAAAATATTAAAGGCGAAATCCAACGCAAAAGCGTAGCAAAAAGAAAGTAGAGTAGTAGTAATATGAAAGCAAGAAACCAAGAATTGGATTTGATTCATACTTTAATTTTAACATTTCATAAAATATAAACGATTTAAAGAATAAAAACAAGACTAATCGAATTAGTGTAACATATTTTATTTCTAGTATAAATTCTATAGTTTGAGAGATCATCAATATAAGTGGGCTTGCTGCATTTATACATGGCCCAATAAATTGATACGAATCATAATATTAAAAGCCGTGTTTTTCTATTTTCAAATGTAGCCCATTATATATAGTTTTCTTTTTAAAAATTGTAGGATCAAAAATTTTCTTTGAATGTGGAAACGTGTTAATTTACTAAAAGATCAATTAAGGACTAATTCAAACACTAAACAAAGTCCTATAAAAGATCAATTAAAGACTAATGCAGTTTGCTTTGAATAGCTATGTCCTATAAATTTGTATTTTAGTTTGAACATATCTCTTAGTCAAACATAAAATATTGAAATTATTTTTATAAACTTAATTAAATTGGACTAGACTAATTTAGAAACACGTCTATTTTAAAAAAATTCTCACCACAAGCAATTGCGTCCTTATAGGATATATTTGTTGAAGAATTCTATAGTCAAATGAATCCACATAAATTATTGAAATTATATTACTAAACTAAATTATTGGACTAAACTAAACAGAATAAATCCTAAACCCTAATCTTGATAGCTTAGCCCATAAATCTTACAAATAGTCGAAATTTGATGGAGAGAAAGAGAGCGGTGGTGTGCAAGTTTAATCACGGTAAACTTTCATATGGACTTTTCATGCATTGTTGTAAATTTGAATTTTAATTTGAACATATGTATTGTTTAAATCTTTGCTTATATATGTATTGTTTAATTTATTCTTTACAGAAAGACCAAATTCATCCATCCAAAAATGAAGCCTTATTTACCATTAGAAATCATCAAAGAAATCCTATTGAGACTCTCTATTGAAAATATTGCAATTTGCAAATGCATTTGTAAAGCATGGCTAAATCTCATTGAGAGTGACGACTTTGTCAAGTCTCATCTTTCTAAATCGGCCCCTGCCCTAGCCGTGTCGACTATCAAGTTCAATTCAAATAGGGTTAATGTTTTCAAATTGGAAGACGGGCTCGGGCTCGAGCCCTTTTCAAATGTTTTTGCCAAGCATGGTTTAATCACCAAGTTTGATTTTCAGCGAGATTCAACAATACAAGGTTCTGCCAATGGTTTGCTTCTTCTGAAAAAAGCATTTGCATCAGAGCATCTCTACGTATGCAATCCCATCACCCGTGAATTTGTTGAGATTTGTGGGCGTGTTATTCATAATGGAGATCGTTTTGGATTTGGAGTGAGCAAAATCGGCGGACGGCCTAAAGTTGTCCATCATAGCCCCGAATCCGGATTTCATGTATACACTCTTGAAGCGGGATCGGGATCCGTGTGGAGAAGCGTTGAAGGCGCTCCCCCATTTTCTGACCTCTGCGACTATTCCATTTGTGGTGCATTTTTTAGTGGCAATCTTCATTGGTTATTTAAAAGTGGTACCACGATGATTCCTTATGTTTGTTGCTTTGACCTTGAAACAGAACGCTTTAGTAAATTTCCCGCGCCTTTCATGGAAAGCACATGTACAAGAGGGGTGAGTTCCTTTAGTTATGTTACAAGTGGGGGGTGGTTGTATGGTTTGGTAGATTGCCTGTGTATTCATTATTACGACACATTAGACGACGATGTGATATGGTTTTCGAAGGAACATGAACAGGTCGAGAAACGTTGGACCACGCTCCAACTCGTCATGGAACAAGAGCCTTGTTATGGACACAATGGCATGGTGGGAAGGCCTTATTATGGAAAATATGCGATGCATGCTCGTCTTCTTCCTTTTGTTTACGGAGAGAGTGCTTGTCACCCTATCAAAATTTACAGAAATGGCGGCATATTGATGCTGTCACATGATAAGCGCTTTTTTTACTATTCCAAGGAGAAGAGAAATGTTACCGAAATTAGTTTGTTCGGGAAAATGGATGATGACTGTTCTGGTCTCTCCTCCATTCTTTTCACTCCAAGTTTTCTTTCACTCAAAAGAAATTTGGGTTTGGAGAATGTAAAACCACTCAAAAGAAATTTGGGTATGAGAATGTAATGAGTTGAGTTTCTATATTTCTTTTTTCTTAATTTACATTTGACTTGTTACTTTTTAATTACTTTTGTTCATTATTTTTTACCATTTACCTATTATTGATCCATTTAAATTAACTACCAAAAAAAGTGAAAGAGCAATTGTCCTTAACTGCTATGAAGTGGTGAACTATGCAAAGAGAAAGAATGAAGAGGTTCAAATTCAACTCTGATTTGGGTTGGGTTGATTATAAGTAGTAGTACAAGTTTAGGGTTAGTATTCTTAATTTCTTTTCAAATTTTTAATCAAATGCAACTCTATTTTTTTATTGTTATATGGACTGTTATTGGGCTAATTATATTTAGGACTAAATTGGTTCGAGTTCAATAACTCTAAAGGCTCGGGCTTAAATTTGCTTGCACCAAGTCGACCCAAGTAGTGCCGGGAGTAAATCTATTTTTGTCATGCCGGTTAGTCCGTTAGTAGAAGTCTTGTTTCCATTACACGTTTCTTAAAAAACTTCTCTCTCTACTCTTTTCGTCTCTCTTACTTTATTATTTCCACTTTACTCACAAAACAACACTACATAAAATGTCATGTCGAATAACAAATGCTCCACTTAGAGTCGGCGAAGGGAGTACCGATTTTGACGAAATCACCCCCAAGGTCCATAGATGTGCAGCGTCTCCTTTTGTGGTAGTAGTGTTTAATTTGTAGAGTACTACTATTATACACTGAGCCACATATTACTAATTTTGTGCATTTCTGAAGAAAAAAAAAATTAAACGTAAAACTAGTAAACGAATTAAAAATATGAAATTATCGTAATCATCGAAAGTTATAAATTACATCGAATTAAATCAAATGATAAGTGCTTTTTTTACTATTCCAAGGAGAAGAGAAATGTCACCGAAATTAGCTTGTTTGGGCAAATAGAAGATGACTGGATAGGTTTCTCATCCATTCTTTTCATTCCAAATTTTCTTTCACTCAAGAGAAATTTGGGTATGGAGAATGTAAAATCACTTCAAAAGAAATTTGGGTATAAGAAAGTAATCTCAATTTAGTTGGTTCTATATTTCTTTTTTCTTACTTTCTTATCATAGGAGTTGTAGTTTACATTTGACTTATTACTTTTTACTTATGTTCATTATTTTTTACCATTTATTTATAAATAATAAGTAAGTTCCATTAATTTGTTTAATCTATATTTTATTATAAAATTATTATATGAAGTGTAAATATTATTTCGCATTTCTTGATACCCGTCCATAAAAAAAATGAGAGGGAGACTTATTAAGTACATGTAATACATCAAATTTTGACCGAAATTACCCCCCAAAGTCCATAGCATTGATAATTTATGCTCTCTCCCTTTTTACATGATAATTTAAAATCTTAAGAAGTTTATTTTAATCTCTCGCGCAAGAGCATGTATTGTCACTATATAAACAGCATTGACAAGTTTGATTCGAATTTGTCAGTGCTATATACACTGACCATACTATTTTATAGCATGATTATAATTAACATTGATTTATATATACACAGGGGAGTGTTATATTGCTAACTCAATGCTTAATTGCTAACTACAACTCAATAATAGCCATTAGATGTTCAAATTAAAGGCCTAGATCATTAACCACAAAATATCAATACGATCAACAAAAAACGTCAATAAGGCTATAGGATTAATTCCAATAAAAATCAATAGGGGTATTAATGTCAAGTTAGTTATAATTAACTTTTAAAAGAAATCCCAAAACTTTAAATTCATATAACATATATCAAATTAAAGATAGTTTTATAAGGATTCCAACGATATACTACATGCATATGTTCCGACGTCAAAATTTGAAAAAAAAATCTAGAATTTTCGTATTTTTCGTACATGCAGTTAATGTCAATACAGCTAAGATAATATGTCAATATAAAGCATATACAATGTCAATCCTAAATTTGTATTGACATTCTCAAAGCATTGTGTTGATATTTTCGAAACACTATATTGACATTTTCATCCAAAACCCTAATTTAGCGTTTTTTTTTAATTTTTTTCAATTTAATTAATAAAAAAGAAAATTACACATGGCAAATTGTAGACCACACATTTTTTAAAATCATGTGGCCTTAAATTAGTTGTAGTTAGCAATTAAATGATGAGTTAGCAATTGATCACTCCCCTACACATCTAAATGTATATATATATATATATATATATGATAATTTTATGATTTTAAGTTCAAAATATTATCCTATGAATTATTGCATCCCAAACAAATAAAAACGGTCCGGATTTAGTCCTCTGACTTCTCCTCCACTCTCGGCGGAGGATCGTCTGACGCCATTGGTAGAATAGAATCGAACTGCTCTTAGCCATCGATTTCGTCTCTTCCTTAAATTTTTTAAGCAAAACCAGTTAGATACTTCCTTTATGTGGAATATTTTATTCAACGCGCTCAAAACTCTTTCTATGCTTAAATACTTACTTCCTCTGCATTTTTTTGGCACCAAAATTTAAAAACAAATATTTAATGTAATTAAATAGAGTGACATATTAAACAGAATAAAATAGAAGAGTTATGAGTAAGTAATACCCGTCCGTGTCAGCAGTGAGGATACCGCTCGTCCGCCAATGCAGCTTGTCCGTCCTTGCCAGCGGCAGGGCGTCCGTGCCGTTGAGCAGGTCGACGTGGCGGGCTGTGATTGGCCAATGACTTAGCTATTGGAAATTCTTTTTTTTTTTAATTCAAATTTAATTTATAAAATCATTTTTAAATAAAAAAAATATTTTCCCACTTCCCAATAAATTATATCCGTTTTCTACACACTTTTAATGTATTCCCCAAAATTCACATTTTCATCTATAAATGCTCTCACTTCAACATTAAAAATTATGTAATTTTTAATTTGTAGGATTTTAATTATGTAATTTTTATTTTTTAGGATTTTAATTATGTAATTTTATTTTTTAGGATTTTAATTGTGTAATTTTTATTTTTTAGGATTTTAATTATGTAATTTTTATTTTTTAATGTATTTTTATAATGTAGAAATATTTTTAATAATTGAAGTATTTAAATTGAATAATAAAATGGTGAGACCATTGAGCTTGTCCTTGAGGAAGAGCACGGATGTGGGTGTTGTGCTCTTGCCTAAGGACAAGTAGTAAAAGTGGGTCTGGATCCACCTCCATGCTCTTATTTAAAAGCACGAATGGAGATGCTCTAACTTATTAGAAACGAGCCCATTATTGTTTATATATTACTCCTACTATATTAAAGAATTTCGCAAACTTATTAAATAAATAATCTGAGTCATTTACAAATCATCAAGACAATTATAATGATATGATGAAGCGGTGGGAAAACCTTTGGAAATACATAGTTTTATTTTATAATTTATAATCCATCTTAAAATAATAATAATAATAATAATAATAATAATAATAATAAATAAATAAATAAAAATTCCCCTTCATTTAGTTAAAAATGAAAACAAAAATGCACAATCTAAGCCAATTAAATAATTTATAAATCCTTCTACCCACAACGTTAATAATGGTTGTATAGTTATTAATAGGGGTGTTTATTTTTCTGAATTGCTTTATCGTTAATTGATAAGTATTCAGATGAACGTGACAAATTTTGAAAAAAATAATTCAGATATGGAAGCATGGGTCGAGAAGGATAAGTAGGGGACCAAACTCATAGTTCAATTCACCTCTTAATAGAACTTTATCGTACTTGTTTTTTAGGATAAAACTTTCACATTTATTTAATTACTAGTTTAAGCTACCCAAGTTGAATTTTCCCACTAAAGAAGCTATATCAAAATTCATTGAAATTTCAGAGTTGAGAAAAATTGCTAAAGAATGTTTTGGTGTCAATGGAGGTGAATAAAATGATACGGTCTTGCAACAAAAATTATAAATTTACCACTGTTTATGATTTTGATGTAAAACCTCCTACGCAGACAATAACAGTTGATGTATATATAGGAGAAAACAACAGGATAGGAGAAATCATCTCATATAGGAGTATCTTTTCATAGTAGATGTAATTACGATGAATTCTTATAAAAATTAGTATCTTGAAACAATTACAGTAGCTTTGTTATTCGAACTAACCCATTTTGTATTTCTAAAAAGTAATTCAAATAGTTCCCGTCGAAATTCGAATGGCATATTCATGCCTAATATTTATAATCGCATAATAGCCCCAAAAACTAGATTGTCACAACTTATACGATAAATTGACAATTATATAATCTTCGATATTAGGAATTACAGAAACTAAGATATTATAATAAGTTGTAAAATAAAATTAGTGTAATTAAGAACCACATACCAAAACTCGACATGATTTTAATGTATGTATAACACGCCATTTAAAGATTTAATTTCCGATCCCCCATTTTCTTGTTGACAATAAATTAACAATAAGTACTACAAATCTTAAGATGCTACCTGACAATTATTTAAATGAATTCTAGTTTTGTCTTTTTAAACGGTAGTTTTATAGCTTTAAAAATCAAGATACTAGCAAATAATGATATTAATCATATATAAATATAACAAGTTACATAATATAAATTAACTAATTATTTAAATACAACAAGTTGTAAAATGAAATTATAATTGTATTTAATATTACAAGCTGTAGAATAAACTTGGTTAATAATTACGAATCATACATCAGAACTCCACCTGGTCTCAATAATTTACTATCAAGATAGTAAATTGATTCAAATAATTTTGTATGGAATATATGGACTTGACACTTGACAGCTACCAACATAATAAAACCAAACATAGAATTAAATTGATTCAAATAATTTCTCAAATTTGATTACTTACTTTACTGCATAACTCATGGTCCTCCTATTGTCCCCAATTATTAAACTAGATAATAACACTGGAAAACTTGATAGATGACACGTTTAAAATTCCCACCTGCCAGTAGTACTTTATTTTATGAAAATCCAAAACGTGCGACACATAAATGAAACATACTATTATCAATTACAAGTCTCACAAAATTTCACGAGATTTTTGTACTTTGTTATAACTAGTAGTACATCAATTATGTTAACCTTAGTTAGATTTAATATGATTTTCCGAATTTTTTAGATTTATAGATAGAATAAAATGATCTTTAATAATCTTTAGAATTCTTTGTCAGGGAGATTCAATGTACTGAACAGAAATATAACGGATAATCTGATCAAATCAATTTCGGTGGTTCTACCAAAATATTTGATCGGATACAATTCAGAGAAAAATCAGAATTTTCTTATGTTGATATCTGAGAAAAAGAATCTGTGAACCAAACAAGAATCGATCAGTATTTAACAAGATGAACAGACACATCTGTTAATTTCATAACTGAAATTAACTACTTTTCAAAGGTTTCCGAAATTGCAAACTAGTCCTTTAACTTTCAGAAATTACATTTTCGAATGAATTTCTTACACAGCAACTTCGTTGGAAATAAAAAATTTCCAAGCTGACCTACCCCAGCCAGGGGCTTCGCCCCTAACATCATAATGAATTCAAATAAGCGTGCACTCCGCGCCTCCAGACTTATATAATGTCTCATTATGATAATACTGATCAATCAAGTTAATCCGATTACACTAAAATATTCAACATTCTTTCATACTAATATATTCGACAACGCGTTGTTAATAGTCTTCAAACTGTGTCGTTAATCACCATTTCATTAATATGACTTGATAAGAATTCCTATATTAAAAAAACATTGCAATAGCATCATTCCGTACTTGATAAGAATTCCTATATTAAGTTCAGTTGTTATAAACCAGAATTCCATAATTTCAACAAATGCCACAAATTTTGACATGTTGCAATGTAATACAACAAGGAGGTACGATGGCATATTGTCTTTTGCATCTATTCACTCTCTATATATTCACTCCTCTTTTTTTTTTTTTCTTGCTAAATCATCAATTAATATATGTAATAAGATCCGTCTCATTTTCGTTCACAACATAAATCACCAATTTTATCGTTTATTATTTTACGTTTGCTTTAAATTTTGAATTCTAAAACAAATTATAACTACATAGATTAAAAACAACAGTCCCATATATTAAGAAAAAATGAAGATATTTAGGAATTTGATAGATGGGATTCTCGTAAAAAGTAGGTCCATCCATTTTCTCCACGCACAATAAAGGTAGGAATATTTTCCTATATTTCGATCCTTGTCTCTCTCTCTCTCTTTTTTTTTTTTCCAATCCTCTTTTATTCATATTCAGAATATATTTATATATGTGTGTCTATTAGAAGCTACATTTCGATGACCAACGCATGAACAAATGTTTGAGTTGAATTTTGCATTTGCATTTGATAACGTATATATATGTCTATTATGCATTTGCATTTGCTAATCTCCTTTAAGTGACAAAACAAAGCAATGTCTATTATGCATTTGCATTTGCTAATCTCCTTTAAGTGACAAAACAAAGCAATCGTTTTTACATTTAAATAGGAAGTAAAGATATTAGTTAAACACTACTCCTATTTGAGAAAGGGAATTGATCCTATCGAGAGCTCTTTGGTTCATCCTTTACTTCTACAAAACATGGCGGGGGGAGGAGGCGACCACGTTCAACATGCTCTTCTGATTACCCCCGTCTGGGCGGTTGCCACGACTTGCTTCATCTTTGTCTTTTTCGGCTCCTTCGGCGAACATCTACTCCACCGTTTTAGCGCTGTAAGTGTTCATACTTTACTTTAATATTATTTGACGAAAAATTACTTCATTTTAACACCCACTCTTGTTTGAAATGTTAGTTCCTCAAGGGGAACAACAAAAATGCTCTGTACGAAGCTATCGAAAAGCTCAAAAGTGGTAACTCATCTCTCTCTTAATCTATATTTATCGTTTGATATATAAGCTCAAAACGGTTATGGTTGGGACATGACATGTTTAAGAATAAAATCAAATATGTTGCTTCCTATTTTTCATGATCTGCATATTAGGGTGTAAATCTTAATTCACCGGCGGATCCAGGGAACCACCCCTTCCCGGCCGGCCGGGGAGCCTAAATATCCCTTACGATCATGCTGAAAATATCAAAATCGCCCCCTGCCTGCGAAAATAATATGAGTTTTCAATAAATGTCATACTGAAATTAGGAGCCTAGTGGTTATGTTGTTGGTCTTTTAAACAAGTGATCCGGGGATTAACCTCATTGACAACATTTTTTCTTTACTGTTAAAATACTTATTTTATGTGATATATATTTTATTACTTGTATATCAAAATAAATATTTAAAATATTTATGGAGTTTACATGTTTACTACGTATTTTACTTAAAGTATTACTTTTGTATTTTTTATATTTTATAACCAATCTTTCTTTATCTTATCAACTCATATTACTTCTTACTATTACCCAATCAAATCATTAAAATACTTTATGAATTTAGATTTTTATTAGTTAAACATATTATTTTGTTATACTTACAATTTATTTTTTATTTCAATAAATTTTTAAAAATATTTGAAACATTTTACGGTTAAAATACTTATTTTATGTGATATATATTTTATTACTTGTATATCAAAATAAATATTTAAAATATTTATGGAGTTTACATGTTTACTAGTATTTTACTTAAAGAATTACTTTTGTATTTTTATATTTTAATTAATATATTATTTAATTATATTATTAAAAAAATTATATTAATTTTTTAATATTTAATTCCGCCCCTCCCGTGTTCATGTCCTGGATCCGCCACTGAATCTTATATTTTTTGTGCATGTCTTTAATTTGCTGTACGTATGTTAAGTTGGACTTTTGTATTAATTTAAGGCTAAAAATGTCGTCAATAAAAAAAATACACGGAAATAAGCTTTCCATGTCAAACACAAAAAGAGTATACTCACTATATTTGGGAAGAACACTTTGAATGCCCACTTAGCTTTATTCTTTTTTAGACGTTTGGCAGGGCAACTGAACTATTTCTTTAAACTAGCATGCACGGGACATAAAATTTTCAAATAATAAAGATAAATTATAAAGTAAGTAGATTAAAAAAAATAATAAGAATATAGCGATATAGTATATGGTTAAGAATATATGTTCATTACAATAAGTATTCATAATATTATAAAAAACATTAATTTATAAATAATAGAAGTTAAAAAAGAGAAATGTACCCACTCTAAATGAAACATCCATATTCGACACATGAGTTAGTTCGAATAAGATATAGTAGTACAAATAAAAGAAAATGAGTTAGTTCATCTATTCACTTTCTATATATTCACTCCTCTTTTTTTTGTCACTCCATATTCAACAAATGAGTTAGTTCATCTATTCACTTTCTATATATTCACTCCTCTTTCTATATATTCACTCCTCTTTTTTTTTCACTCCATATTTGACAAATGTGCGACTAAATATTAAAGAGGAAAAATCCAAGCATTGAATTATATAACTGTATATTTTTCAAAATAGTGAGTACTTTTCGAGTATTTAGAGTACATCAACTAATGTAGGACTTTAAGAGGAGATGTCATATTAGGAATCTGGATATTCCCATGCATACAGCAAAGTGAATAATCTTAGATTAGTCGCGTTATTTGGTTTGCCAAAGCGTTTCTCAACCCAAAAGAATGCACCTCGATGTGAACACGTTACTCAAGCATCACCAGCATCCTAATATTTTGCAAAAGAAAAAAAGGGAAATATAAAACAAATATAAAAATAAAAATAAAAAGAAAGAATCAGCCGCCCGCTCAGCCTCCTTCCTCGCTCCTTCTATCCTAACTCACCTCGTTCGCTTAAAACTCCTTAACTTGAATTCCCCTCACTCCGTCTTTAACTTGTAGAAATAACCTTTTTGAAAACATAAATAACGTACTAATAAGTCTCAAGAATCTATATACTTATAGGAATGCATGCCCCTAATTAATCTTGACCCAAGAACTTATTTAGAATTCTAGCACGAAAACAAATAAATTTGCAGTCCAAACTCCCTCGTAAATTAATTCCATCCGGCCCTATCTTCATTCTCCTATTTCTCCGGCCTAACTAATGAAAACTCCTTGGCCCAATTCACTTAAAATGGAGCAGCCCATTTTCTCACAATAATCGACAGCCTCCCAACTACTACTAATTAAAAGAAAGCTGACCCACTACTAATTAAAATGAGTCATGAAAGTCGAAGATAAACCTCCAATTCCATGTACCAGCCTTATTGTTTTGGTGATAAAATGCTATTGAATTCTTTTCATGATTATAATATTTTTAGTCATATTTTATTTTATGAATTTCAATTAGTCACACATAATTGAATTTTAAGCTAAGTATATATAAACATAAAACAATGCCTTTGTGACGTTGTATCAATCAACCAAAACAATTCCTTTGTGATGAACAAGCTACTGTTAAGAGCCTCCTACTCTCAACGAAGATCACTTGATTGATCACGTACGAAACACAGACAATTCCGGCGCCCCACGAATAGTGTCGGCGGTTACTCTCTCTCGACTCTCCGTCGATAGTTAATTTAGGGTTTGTTGTATTACGCAAGTAATTTGAGCAAATAATTCTTCATTAATTGAAAGACGGAATTAATGAAAGCCCTGTTTATATAATCCAAGGACCCTAGGGTTAGTTCGAACTAATCCTATACATCATGAAAGAACCAACAAAATAAGGAAAACTCGACGGAGCTTATAATATGCTCAAAAATAAGTTCAATACTCAATTAAATAATAAAACACAAAAATACGACTCCAACATTAAGAAAAATAAACTGCACTTCTTGTTGATGGCGAGCGCCTATTTGGCGACGTAGTCATGAAGTCGCTCCGGCGGCTTCAACTGCTTCCTTGGTCGTAAACTCCTTCCTTCGACAACTACCTCTTCCAACTTTTCTTCCTCTCGCTCATCCGGAACTACCACACTCGGTAGCGTCGACTCTCGCACCTCGTTCGACGACACCGCTTCACTCCTCACACAACAAAAAAAATGTCAGTTTACCGACGGAATTACAAACGGAAAAATTTTTGCTACAAATAACCGACGGAATATTCCGTCGCTAAATTATTTTCCTTTTTCAATTAATGTATTTTCCGTTGGTAATTCCGTCGGTAAAAAAATAATTACCGACGAGTTCTTTGACGGACAATTAATGTCCCTCGGTAAAAAACTCGTCGGTAAAAAAATTACTGACCGGAATTACCGGACGGAAAATAAATTAATTAAAAAGGAAAAATATTACCGGCGGAATTTGTAGCAAATATTATCCGTCGGTAATTCGTAGCGAAAATTTTCCGTCGGTAAACTGCCATTTTTTTTAGTGTCACTTCCTCCTCTTCACCAATAGGGGTTGGGTTGTGTGTTCGTAACAGTATCCCATTGTCTAAACTTGTCTTTTATACCACAAAATATGTCCTTCCACTTGAGATTTAGCATCAAATCTAGGTCTGCAATTTGACCCGTTCTAGTCATCATCATAAGGAATATCTCCCGAACCCTTCACCCAGTCATCATCTTATTTGCAAAGAGAGATGCAAAACATCATCAACAACACATCATGCTATGTTAATAAACTCAAGAACCTATATCCAAAATATGTCTCTGATATTGAATTTTGGTGCAGTGCTGATGGAGTTAGGATTTATGTCACTGGTATTAACAGTGACAGAAGATCCTATTTCAAAAATATGCATATCACATGCGGCTGCACATGATGATAATATGCGAGCATGCAAGTCACTTGAATCACCTTCATCTGATTACTGCACATCTAAGGTTTAATTATTAACTCTTTAAAGTTATCTTTATCTTGTATTTTTTTTCTTCCTAAAATTCATGGTTTTGATGGAATAATAGGGGAAGACTTCCTTTATATCTATAGCGGCTATGCATGAACTACATATGTTCATATTTGTGCTAGCCGCTATGAAGATCGTGTATAGTCTGACCCATATGGGCTTAGGGATGCTTAAGGTAATTACTTTAAGCTATCCTTTTTAGTTCTTAATCAAACACTAAAACGTTGTTAAATAGTTTAGTAACTTATTTATGGCCTACACGTATAGATGAAGAGGTGGGCTAGTTGGGAGAAGGAAACTAGTACTGCAGATCCAGAGAGAATTACGGGAAGTATTGTATCAGATTCTCCTTATCTATGGATTGTAAGTATATTCAGTATGTTTTAGATTTTAAATTACAATTCAACTTTTGGTATAGAAATTAAATTTTGATCTCACTTTTCTTTTTGGTTTGTGGCAGAGATGTTTTTTCCGGCAGTTCTTCCAATCTCTGACAAAGGATCACTACCTCTCTCTACGTCAGGTTAGGGTTTAATTTGTTTGTCGTCTGAGTTTCTGTTGCACCTTTTTTCTGGTTTTAAACTAAAATCAAATGTGTAAACTCAAATAGGAAGGATTGGATTCCTCCTTGGATTATCTCACTTCCTAAGTTGATGTTTGTGGATTTGAATTCAAGCTTTGTGTGTTTTTAGTTGTCAATGTGTAAAAGTGGGAATTTTTATGTGTTGTCTAGAATTGGGGATTTTAGTTATGTTTTTGTTTTAGTTTTCTTTACTTGTTAGTTGGGGATGAAGTTGTATGAATTGATGGCTTGAATCAATTTTCATTTAGTTTGTAGGACTATTGAAACCCTAGATACAAAGGGATGCTTGATTTTGATTTGTGTTGATGCTTTTGAAACTATACTTTTATTTTAGAATCAGGAAATGAACTTCTAGAGTAATGTTTTTGGATGGCCAGTAAGTATACTGTTTAAACAGTAGGTTTCGGGGTTTATTTGACAGATCAAAAGAATTTATTTTCGGCTCATATTTTACCAGAAGTTATCCTTAGATGTCTTCTACATTGTCACCAAAATTCAGCTTCAACCAAGTTCATATGGATTTATTATGAATTTTCTAAAAGGACTGCCCTGTTTTCTGGCAGGTTGTTGAAAAATGTTCATAAATCCTAAACGAAAAGAATTTCAAGCTCAAAATTAATCCTCATAAACCTGACTTTTATATGTTTCTTTTGCAATTGGTTTCGTTGATTTTTGACTTACGAGTCAATTCGAATGATTTTCCAAAGTTAGTGCTTTCTGCCATGATTAGTAACTGAAAATTGTAAAACATGATTCTGTTGATTTCTTTTTTGAGTAACCTATTGGTGTGAGATGATTATGAACTTGAGGTATGCTTTAAATAATGATGTAGGGAGGATGTGTGATTTTTCTTGGAATTGTCTAATACCGTTTCGTATTGTTTTGTGAATTATTTTCAGTTTATCGTATGAGTAGTTTGACAGCTTTTATACTTGATGGTTTGTTTGGATTTATTGTTGTAGTTGATTAAAATGGAGTGTGTTGTGAGTTGAATGAAATTGTGTAGGTGTTAAAGCTTGAAATTAAAAATTTGAATGTGTGTGTGTGTGTGTGGACGTGACTCGTGAGTGTTGTGTACTGTGTGTGTGAGAATGTGTGTGTTGTGTTTGTGCTCTGTGCGTGTGCGTGTGCGTGTGCTGTGTGTGTGTGAATGTGTTTGATGTGTGTGTGAATGTGTGTGCTGTGTGTGTTTGAGGATGTGTGTGTGTTGTGTGTGTGTAAGAATATGTGTTGTGTGCACAGTTTGTGTTTGAGGATGTGTGTGCTGTGTGTGTGAATGTGTGCAGTGTGTGTGTTGTGTGTGTAAGAATGTATGCATTGTGTGATTTAATAAATATTTAGAATTCCACTACTTTTGACGGAGAATGGCTGGATTCTCACCATGACCACAACTCTGAAGCTCAAACTATTTCATGAATGAATAACATCCTACTGCCCAGCTGCCTTCTCTCTCTCTCTCCTTAACCGTTGGATCTTTCATGCCGTGTTGTCACACTCTCCTCACATCTGTTTTGTTGAAAGATCAATTTATTCATTCTAACGCTTTTCATAAGTTCTCTTGCCTTGTTCTTCTTTCCTCTTCTTTTATTTTGTCATGCATTATGCAATAGTGAATAAATGCATATATTTACTTCAATTTGATTGTGGCAGTCATCAACGGACTCCTTCAACTTTCGAAGGCATATTCAGCAAGCGCTGGAAGACGATTTCAAAGCCGTCATCGGAATAAAGTAAGTGTATTAAAATTATGTAACTTCCATTTTAATTTTTGGCTCAATAATATTTTTATTATTTGTGAACAGCCCAGTCTTGCTTGTCGTGGCCGTCATATTCTTTTTCGGGAATCTACTTGGTAAGTTCAATTGATCATTACTTCTGTTTGATTATAGTATTTATTTTATCTGCTATATAGTACTCCATTTTAATAAACCGAACCAAGGTTTAGAAAGGATCATATCAGAATTGTCTGTTTCATTAATTAGTGAAGAGACTATTACAATGCTTACATGGTTTAAACTGATCATCACTACATTAAGTATCCACAGTTAGAGACTCTACCTGCTTTATCTTGCATTTCATGCTCTCTTCTTTCACCTTTGCATCCTCGTCTAATATCATTAGCATCTAATCAAATCAATGTTATAGGACGGCATGTCTTCGTATGGATATGGTTCCCATTTTTGCCTTTACTGGTGAGCATATTTTTTATTTTCTCAAAAGCAATTTTTCTGTTTTTGGATTAGAAATTATGATTTATAATAATGTAGGCAGTGTTATTCGTGGGAACAAAGCTGGAACTAATAGTGGCAAGAATGACTCGTGATTCTTCCTCATTCAGCGATCTATTCTGGTTTAGACGCCCCCGTCTCATATTGAGTCTTCTTCATTTCATTCTATTCATGGTATATATAGCTTGAAATTTCTTAATTAATTATTATTAGGAGTTGATTAACAATTTTAATTGAATACTTATCTATAATTAACTTTGGTGATCTTGTTTTGCAACAGAACACATTTGATATATCCATCTCCATATGGGTCTTAGTACGTAATCTTCTCCTATATTTCTTTTTCTTTTCTTTTCTCACGACATTATTTAATTGAAATAATAATGTTTTAATTTTTGCAGTGGCAGTATGGATTCCCAAACTGCATGCTCGATGTGTATCCCGTGGCCTTATTTATCAGGATTATGATAGCGTAAGTATATAAGCACTTTTTATAGTATATATATAGGGAGTAGTAGTTATTAGAATTTCTAAGTAATGTGTTAGATGAATTTAATGCAGGCTGATAGTACAAGTGTTTTGCAGCTACAACACTCTTCCCTTTTATGCCCTCGTTACTCAGGTTTTGCAATCGCCTTCATTTTTGTATCTAAGTACGACAATTCTTTATCTAATGAGGTTTTAATTAATCTGCAGATGGGGTCAAGATACAAGGGTACAATGGTTGAAGAGCCTCTACACCACTCAGGGGACATCCCCACGCCCGTGGATGCGGATGCCTCCACATCCCATCAGCCACCGACGGAGTTCAGTGGTGAAGACGATGAGATTGTTGAGTGCGAGGGAACCACAGAGGCTCCCATGTCCAATCAGCCACTGCCAACGGCTGGTATGTATTGTATTTCTAAAAATAATAAAAAAAATAAAATAAGATATTTAACCGTAAATGGTTAAAAGAAAATGAGACATTTAGACTAGTATTTGATTTGATATGGAAAAAAAAAAACTACTATTGGACCTTGGCGCCAAAGAAGGCGGATGCGAAATAGGTTAGTTAATTTTATTTTCACTGATGTAGGAGAAATGGCGAGTGAAGAAGCTGGTCACCACGTCGACGTCGTTCCTGTCGACCTCCCTGCTCCCGCCGGCTGGTCAAAGAAGGTCCTCTCTTGCACCATTTCATTTTTTTTTATTTTCTTTTTTTTGTTTGTTTAATCTGTTCCTGCGTAAATTTCTTAGTTGCATTTCTATTTCTATTTGGTGTTGGCTGAATATTCCTTTTGCAGTTCAATTCAATTCGATCTTAATTAGCTGATTGGTATGAGTTATCTATACATTTAGATAATGTTTTAACAAACACAATCTATCTAAAATTTTGTAGTCATCAAAAATAAAAATAAATCAGCGTTAAATGACCTTCATCCAGCGCTTGCTAACTTTTTTTTTTTGTGTGTGTCAATTTCCCATCTCTCTTTGTTCGTTATGAACTTCGATTACCATTTCGTTGTGTTTTTTCAGTGTTTTGGTGTATGAGTGTTTTGTGTTTTCTCTGTTTTCTTCGTTGGTTGGTTATGAACTTTGATTTTCTACTGCTTGGAAATTATCAGTTTACTCCAAAGAAAGGCAGCATCCCTCAAAGGAATGACGTTTTCGTATCTCCGACTGGAGAGGAGATCAAGAGTAAGACACAGCTGGAGCAGTACCTCAAGTCTCATCATGAATCTTGTGTATGTCTTTTGTGTGACAAATGTGATGAACCTTTGATATGATGTGCTACACAGGTGATACTCCTAGGCGTTGTGCGAGATTGAGTGAGAAATCTAAGGAAGTTGCTGCCACCCCTACAAGTCAATCACCCAAGAAAGAGCAAAAGAGATCCGCCACAAAGGCGGCCGTGGAGAAGAGCAATGCTGACGCAGAAGAGGAAGAAGACGCTACAGCTGAAGAGGAAGACCTCATTGCAGGAAGCGATGATGCACAGAAGAAACCAGACACGGAGGAATCTCCAGCCGGTGTTGAGGATCCCAACAACGCATCTACCGTCGTGCAGGGGCCAAAGGCAGACAAATCTAAGAAGGCCCTGAACTTCATTGTTGTGTTCTAGTGATGGCACCTAAAATAACTTTAAATCA
Organism: Salvia hispanica; assembly: GCF_023119035.1. Taxonomy (NCBI): domain Eukaryota; kingdom Viridiplantae; phylum Streptophyta; class Magnoliopsida; order Lamiales; family Lamiaceae; genus Salvia; species Salvia hispanica. The sequence continues at coordinate 39,278,889 of NC_062969.1, read as the reverse complement.
ACTAGTTTTCACTATCTTAAAATCTGAAATAACTCACATTATCAGGTGTTTTCAGCATATACATTTTCCTTATACCAACTAGTGTTGGAAACGTTTGGGGTTATGGGAGCCCTTTGGCTTTCCATCTTTTGTAACCACCTTTTGCATAATGGCTTGCTTAATATTATCCCTAAATTCACGCTTTGAGACAAATCGATGCAGCCAAAGCCCCAATCCCAGTGCAGAGAGCACTGAAACATTCGTCACGAAATCAGGATCGGCACCGGCCAATTGCATCTCTTGAAACTCGTTCCGGCATTTCGTCGAACAGCTTGACCGCATCCCCAAATTGGCCATTCCTCATAGTATTCCATGAAACCCTATTCCTCACCAACATATGACTAAATACCAATCTCGCCGATCCAATTTCCCCAATTTTGGAATACATGTCGATCGGAGACGTACCGACCTTCACATTAGCGACATCCAGTCCAATTTTTTCGCGCGTAGCCATGAATTGAGGGACCGGGCGAGGAGCCCTGCGATGGGTGATGGGCGCAGCCGGAGAAGAGAGTGATGAAGGTTTGGCTCAATTTCGGATACGGTTGAATTGGATTTTTACTTTCGATAAACGGCCGTTTTTGCAGTGGTGAGCTATGGAAGAAGTCCATGAGGCAGTATCAGATTCGAGAGAATTGTTGGGATTGATGTTCTGGGAGCTGCGGTGGAGGTGGCGGCGATCTGGAGAATCGGCAATCGGCGGCGATTGGCGGAGAGGCGGTGGTTTGAAGCTGGGAATGCTCATTGTTTCGAGATTTACACACTTCCTTTTATAAGATGAATATTTCTATGTTTTATTAGAAAGATATTTGAATTTTATTAAGTACTTCCTCCGTCCACGAATAAGAGTCCCGTTTTTCCATTTTTGTCCGTCCACGAATAAGAGTCCCGGTTCATAATTACCATAAATGGTAAAGAGACCCCCCATTCCACTCACATATCATTTAAAACTAATATATACAAGTGAGACCCCTATTCCACTAACTTTCTTCCACCTACTTTTCTTAACATTTCTTAAAACCCGCGCCATTTAGAAATGAGACTCTTAATCGTGGACGGAGGGAGTATTTAGTAGTGGATAAATTCTGAAAAATAACAGTTAGATTGATTTGCAATTTTAGAATGATTTATTAAATGTTATTATTACACCAATATTTTTAGATCACCACGACACAATAGCTCAGTGGTATTCCTCGCCTTTGTAAGGCCGAGAGACAAGAGTACGAATCTCAAACCTACCAAATAAAATAAAAACTAACACTTTTTAATTGGATGGATTCTTTTTTCTTTCTTTTTAAAGATCAATAAAAAATTTTATGTAGCTTAGTTTCCAATCCCTAATTTTGTTGGGGTAATCCCAATAAAAGATTACATGTGAAGAATATGGATATTTCTATAGAATAGATAAAATTATGTACCTTTTCAGATTGTTATATTTATACTGAGGGTGCGGTTGGTAGATTGATAGTAGTACTTATGTTACACTATAATTTAATGTTTTAATAAAATTATCTTACTTTTAACATTTTGATCAAATAAAAAAATAGAATGTTAATTTATTTTGTCTTTTGTCTTAATTTTGTCATGATTCTAATCTCAATTTTAATCTTGAAAAACTATCAAACAAGTACTATAACACTTTTTATCCCCCATAGTCATGCCAATACTGAACTCCAACTTTCCAGCCCTTTGATTAGGAACTCTAAAACTTAATATGGTTTAATCTAGTAAAGAGATTTGAGCCAATGTCAAAATGTAGAGAATAATAATTAGGATAGAAGAGAGAGAGATAATCAGAGGCACAGTTGATTTGCACTCTATACCATGCGAAATTTGTAGAATCGAAAATGTAGAGAATAACATATAAACTCTTCCATTAGTACTCCATTAAAATCAGAGGCACAGTAAATGAGTATTGGAAACTCTTCTTCCCCAATTTTTTTACATCTCACGCCTACGTACCATCAAAATTGGAAAGAATACTACCTCCGTCCCTGAAAATTTGATACAGTTTACTATTTCGGTTCGTCCCTGAAAGTTTGACACACTTCACTTTTTATCATTTTTGGCAGTGGACCTCATATTCCACTAACTTATTTCTACTCACATTTTATTATAAAACTAATACTTTAAAAGTAGGACTCACATCCCACTAACTTTTTCAACACACTTTCCATTACATTTCTTAAAACCCATGTCGGGTCAAAGTGTGTCAATTAGGGGTGTCGAAACGGGTACCCGCGGGTACCCGCACCCGATTTAGGCCGAAACTGTTGTCCCGATACCCGTCCCGCACTATGTCGGGTATTACCCGATACCCGAGTCGGGTATCCCGCACCCAACACGGCGGGTACCCGACCCGACCCGATTTTTTTGAAAAAAAAAAACTTTTTTGTTTATTATTTGCATTATCTTCAACTTGTTCATCGTCATCCGTGGTAATGTTAGTATTTTTTATGCATCCTAAAAGCACATAAAAAATCCATAAATCATTAGTGATTAGACATTAAACATCCACAATTTAATAAGTATATGTATATGTTACTGTATATATAATGAGTGTGTGTAGCATATGCTACTGTACATATGCTACTACATACATATGCCCTATTGTAGTGTATTCTATATAAAATTGGTATTTGTATGCTCTTTAATAAAGAAAAAAAGACAAAAAAAAGTTGCATGTTGAAATCAGAGTATGACCTGGATAATTTAAAAATTATATAAATATTAATAATTACAAAATACTTAACTATAATCGGGTAATTTTTGGGATTATCGGGTATCCCGAGCGGGTATCGGGTATACCCGATACCCGCAAAACTACAAATACGATTACCCGATCCCGACCCGTTACCCGTTTTCATCGGGTAACGGGTACCCAATACCCGACGGATATCGGGTCGGGTGTGCGGGTACCCAATACCCGTTACCCGTTTCGATACCCCTAGTGTCAATATTTAGGGGATGGAGGTAGTAACATTTAAACTCTTCCATTAGTGCTCCATTAAATAGACATATAATATTAATATCACTCACAATATTAGCACCACATTTCAGCCCATTAATAGTTAGTACATAGCGGTGGAATCTGTTTTAGATAGACTACTAATTTATACACACACATATATAAAAATATAAATTAAATCTAATTTAGAATTAAAATATACATTTCTTCTTGTCCTATTTTTGGGATGTTACATTTAGTCCCATTTTTTACTATTTTACCATTCAGTTGATGGATGTATTTGCCCATTTTTTGAGATGTCTCAACCTAATAAAGTCATTTTTATGTGAACTTTATATCGCATTGATTCGATAGGTTAACCAAAAATCTGAAAGCTTAAGTTATGGTCGAAATTTTTTAACATTAATAATTTGATGGTCAACTTGTGAACACAAAAGAGTTGATCAGATTAACATTCCAAAAGATGATCACAATTACATGACTTTGGGCAGAAGGAAAGTACAAATTATTAATGACTGTTTTGTGAAAATTATTGAAGGTAATCATAGAGTTGGAAGTTGGAACATGATAAAGAAATTATAAACTACACAAAGCGAAAGAGTGAAATACACATTATTTTAATATATCATAATTTTGCTAATAAAATGACTTTATTAGAAAAAAAATTAAATATCTGATCACTCTTACTTTATTTTATATATCATACTATAATCTTTCTTAACTCTCGTATACTTTATTTTCTTTTTTATTTTATTTTATCTTCAACGCGAGGTTCCAAATTTTTCGAACCGAAACCGCGACCGAACCGCCGGTTCCGGACGGTTCCGAACCGGCGGTTTCACGGTTCCGAACCGCCAACACAATGATATATTTAAACATAGTTAATCCTTATATTAAAACTATACTCCATTAAATAAAACATTGCTGAATGATCCGGTTTATGAGTTTTATACTCTTATATAAATAACTTTCATTTTTAGATTTGGTAATATCCGTAGAAACAATAATGTGGGACAAAATTTTGTAGCAAAAATAACTTTATAATTTTATTTGGTAAAATTGGATGGTAAAAACATAAGATAAAAGATAATAAAATAAAAAAATAACTAAATTACAAGATGGAGTCTATGTTGTATGGTTTATGGTAATAACTTTATAATACTATTTCCGATTTTATTAATTAACATACTCCCTCCGTCCGCGAATAGGAGTCTCGGTTGGCCATTTTCATCCGTCCGCCATTAGGAGTCCCGGTAAGACATTTTATCTTGGGAGTATAAAAAATGACCCCACTTTTCCCTTAATTTAGAAGCTGCAATTAATTTTAATCCACTTTGATTGCAAATAATAATTTAAATGGGTCCCATATTCCACTATCACACACTTAAATTATTACACTCAAACTTTTCTTAAAACCCGCACTCAACTCAACTGAGACTCCTATTTACGGACGGAGGGAGTATTTTTTTACGTATGGAATCTATGGAGTATGGATAATTATTAATAAATATTTATCCAACATTTTTTAATAAACTTAGAATAATTGATTACTTCAAATAAAGTATAATAAATTAACATTGGTTAATGTTATAGTCTTCAAAATTGATTGGTTGACGGTGGGCGATGGCTGCACTATTCAAAATTGATTGCGCAGAACACCATTTCTTTTATTTTTATTTATTTATTTATTTATTCTTAAATGTTGATTTTAAATTCAAATTAGATCTCATTTCTCTCTATTTTTATCTATATTAAATACTCCTCTCTATTCTTACTTACCCTCACCTCATTTTAGTGTTAACAAGAATTTCTCTCTTCGATCTCTCAATTTAAACTATCTATTTCCTTGTTCCAATTTATTTTATAATTTCAAACTATATGGCAAAAAAAAATTAACGGAAAAAACCCGTTAGGGTGGACTAAAACCCGATGGATTGGCCTTATAAAATTTGATTTTCTATTTGTTCAATTTCTAATTAAACATTTCATTAGTGGGTTTAAGAGTCAAAAAAAAAAAAAAGAATTATATGGAAGTTTTATAATTTTGCCCATTTATGGTAGATGAAACAGTTGTTTTTCACTCTATTTTTTTCCCATAAATATTTTTTTAAATTATAACTCACATACTCACCTTTTCCTCCCCATTACAAAATTTTCAAAATTGAATTTTCTGAAAAAAAAAAAAAAAACTCTTTTTCATTATGATTTTTGCTTTTTTCCCATAGTTAGACATTTACATTCCCCCTAATTTTTGCACTCCTTTTATTGATCATTATGTTAATATTTATTGTTTATGTTCTTATCAGTTGGGCATAAAAATTGAAACCATGAAATTCACCATTTTTTCCCCAAAATTTTACTAAAGAAGTTTTTTTTGCTTTTTAAGTATTGAATTTTTTTTTTTTTTTTTGTAAATATAATGTAGGATTAAAAAAAATAGTATAAAAAATTGAAAATTTTAAAGTTTAAGCATTTATTCTTCTAGATTTTGGTAAATAACTTTAAAAAAACAACATATTTTGTCAATTTAATATTTTCCTAAATAATGTTTTTTCATTCTAAATTAATAATTTAAAACACTTTTTTTCCCCCAAATATTGGGGATACTTTATATATATGTTATTGGATAGAACCAATAATTATAATTCTAAACATAGCAAATGAATTCAATATAACAGTTACTCCGTCCCGCTAAGATGACACATTGCTTAGCGGGGCGGGGGTTTTGGGGTTATTGATTAAAGTGTTTAATTAGAGAGAAAAATTTGGGGGTAAGTATTAAAGTAGAAAGATAAAGAAAGATGAATATTTTAATGAGAAAAAAAAAGTGGTTGGGGGATTAATTGGAGAGAGAAAAATTTCCAAAAAAAAAGTGGCCCTCTTAGGGGCAAACTAAAAAAACATCTTTTGGCCGGAAAATACTTTTTTTAAGGAATTTTCCCGTTCCTTGAACCTTCAGTACAAATTAACTTTATATGGGGTTTCAATGTCATTCATGTTCTTTTGTAGAAATATAGGGGTCGTGAAGAAGAAGAAGAAAAGAATACGAAGGGAAAACTCGACCAAAAAAATTGGGAAGAAAGATGCCGAAATTGAAAAAAGTTAAATTAAAGTGGAAAATGCGGTAAAAAAATTTTCGGGGTTTTTCATTGCCTTTTTAAATTTTTTTAATTAAATTTTATAGTATTAGAAGATTATATACTCCCATAAATTTTTTGTATTTATTTGTTTAGTTAGACTTCTGATTCACGAGTCATATTTTTAAGCTATATATATAATCTAAAATTAAGACCAAATCTTAAATCCTTAGATTTTAAAATGAGTGGATGAAGTTAAATCTTACGAATCTCAATAAATAGTAGACAAAATATCAACAAAAAGGATAATATCGTCATTATGTTATCATATGATAATTTTAGAATGTTTTTTTATATCAACATAGTATATTACAAATATCAATAATATGACATAAGAATATCAACACATATTTATTGAGATTTTTACTGGTTTTATTGAGATTTTTATGTATTTGTTGATAAAAATATGGTTATCAACATTTACGAAAACTAAAAAAAAAAATATTAAATTTCATCATCCGAATGTCGCGGAACATATGTAATTGAGATTGCTTGGAATCCTTATAAAATTATCTTTAATTTGATATATTTTTTTAAAAAGTAATTTAAATGAGAGGATTACTAAATTTAAAGTTTTAAAATGATTTTAATGAGAGGGGAAATTTACACTAATACCTCTTATTTTATTTATTAATTTTGTAATTGAAAATATAATCCATGTGGCGTTTTTTTAACCATTACATCTTCTAATATAATGGCTAAGATTTAGTCTTAGTTTGTGATTGCTAATTAGTTAGCAAATTTATTTCCCTAACCTTTTTATCTATATATTTATCAAATATTTTCCATATCAAACATATACATTATAATTTGTATAAATAAAAATGCATGTAAGGTCTGTGCATTATAATTATGAAAAACCAAAAAAATGAAGTATTATGACTACCCAAAATATAATTTCAAAGTCAAAAAAGGATATACCCTTATGGATCTTGCCTTTAGATTTAATAATTGATCTAATTGATTAATTTAATATATGTGAGGTAGTATTTTAGATCTAAATCTATGATTTTTGCAAAATTTATTGTTAAAAATTAATAAATTATTTATTTTCATCTATATAACAAAATCATTGGGGTGAATTATTGAATCATTTCACCTCTCTCAATTTCAATATATTCAACATTTACTTAGTTGTTTTTGTAACAACTAATTGCAGCCATTTGTTGCTCTTGGCTGCTGCTTGTTGAATTAAGGATACTAGAGTTCGTATCATAAATCTTTTCTAAGAAAATTTCCAACCTTTGATGGTGCATTGTGCATCTGATTTGGGGATCATGTAGGTCAAGATTATCGATGTAGTGTATTTACACTCTTCACTTCAAAAAAATTTTAAGTCCTTAGTAAGATTGGAATCTACACTCTTGTAAACAACGGAAGATTCTTGCTTCGGATCCCACCTAAAACGACAATAGAATAAATTATTGCACAAAAAAATGTAAGGGCAGATTTTCCCTTATAATCTTGACCTACTGATATTATGATCCCCTAAATCATCATGGTCGGATGCACGATGCACCATCAAAGGTTGGAAACTTTTGGGAGAAGATTTACGATACGATCCTAGTATCCTTAGATCCGAACAAGCCACAACCATGAGAAGCAAATGGCTGCAAATTAATTGCTATTACGAAAACAATTAAGTTTAGGGGTGCTTAAACGGTTCTCGGTTAACCGGAATCGGCCGGCAAATTAAGGCAGTAGACCCTTCCACACAGGTGGTGTTCTCCGAGAACCCCGCTCGAGCTTCGTGAAGGGCGGGGAGTTCTCCCACGCCATCGTCGTAGTGGGAGAGCTCCCTACGCGGGACAAAGGGGACAGCAAGAACCTGACCATCGCGGAGCCTGGCCCGAGCACCATCAGGAGCGTGTGCGGATGGACGAAGTGCGTGGTGGTGGTGGTGTCCGGTGCCCGGTCGTGATGGAGCGTACGTGAGGCGGATAGACGCGCTGGTGGCGGCGTGGCTGCCCGGAACAGAAGGGGAGGGTGGCTGATGTGCTGCCCAATAAATTTAAAGCCCGTGTTTTCTATTTTCAAATGTAGCCCATTATATATTAATGTGAATCTTATAGATTAGAGACTCATGAATTGCCCGACTTATTCTTGTAAATAAACCCAACAAATAAACAAGATAAACCAAGTAATGTAACAAGAAAAATGGATAAAAGGATAGAGGATGGATTAGTGTTAAAGATTTAGGTGAATAACAATAAAGAAATCCCAAAGGCACTTTCACATACAAACACCTAAGGCTCCACAAACCAGCAACATCAAACGGCCATATCTCTCTCATCCGAACTCCGTTTGGGGCGTGTGAGGTACCCACGCGAAGGTATTTCGACGATGAAGATGATGGTGGTCTTGGATCAGAATTTGGACATCGTCTCAGTAGGCCGATTGGCGTTTGAACAGACCCCCAGTTCCGATTTGGTATGGGGTCGAGCCGAATTTGGTGTATTGCTCTCGAGACACCCGGGGCTTCCTTCTTGGCCTTCCCCTTCGAGTCTTAATCTTGTTAGAACAGGCCTAAGACTCTAGCATCTTCCTACTCATCTTCCTTGTCCTCTTTTGTGTACGTCCTTGAGGGGCTGATGCATGATGCGTGTCGGTTGGGTTCGCATCATATATATAGTTTTCTTTTTAAAAATTGTAGGATCAAAAATTTTCTTTGAATGTGGAAACGTGCTAAACCGACGTCATGAACTCGCAGTTATGTAAACGTGTTAAATTACTAAAAGATCAATTAAGGACTAATTCAAACACTAAACAAAGTCATATAAAATTGTTTATTTAATTTATAGTGTGTTTTCACTGCCCTTTTTGAGGCGTTGGGTAGTGTTTAGGGCTGTTTTTGTAATTCTTGATCTGTGTTTACTGTTCTTGTTGAGGTGTCCATTTTGAAAAATGGGTGGAGTTGTTCTTGATATGTGTTCATTGTGTAGGGTAGGAATTAGGGCTGATTTTGATAATTATGGGAAAATTGTTATTGATCGATGTAGAGTATGCTATGGCGGGTTGGGAGTATGCTAGGGTGGTGTTGATATTTTTTTATCCGTGTTCACGATGGGAGGTGGGGTGGGAAATTTTTAAAGGGGTGGTAAATATCCCAAAATAGATATCGATGTTCTTTTAAAAATATCGAAAAATATAAAATTTTTAGCGATACAATCCCTTTGTTTTTTTATATGAAAACTAGGGATTTTCTTATACCTCGATACCGTTTATATCGAATATAATATATATCAATATTATGGGTACCCCAAATATATCGAAAATCAATAGTAAATTATCAATACATACCGTTTTTCCCATAATAATAATATTATTTTTTTAAAGTTTAAAAAAGCTAAAAATCATAATTAGATATCCATTTAATTTATTTATATATTAAAAAAATTTTTATTGAAACCCCTAAAATCATAAATAGATTTCATTTAATTTGATATCGGAATGGTATCCAATTTGTACTATATACCAAATTTCTACGAAACGGTATAGATATTATCCATACCAAAATTTTTGATCCCCAAATTTTGATAATATGAAATTCTTTAATTTCGATATTTTCGATTCGATAACGATACAAAATTTTCGGTACAATATCCCTTTCGCCCAACCCTACTAGGAATGGGGCTGATTTTGATAATTAGGGGAAAATTGTTATTTATCGGTTTTCCTTGAGGTTTTGGGAGTTTTTAAAGGGCCCATTTTGAAAAAGGGGGGAAATGCGCGGTTATTTTTTGAATTAAGTGAGGACTATTGTTTATTAATGATCACCTCAAATTTTGCCCTACATCGAAAAAAATATACAAAATTGGGGATCGTTTTGAGAACACGACATCCCAAAAACCCAGAAAATTGCGAACTTGCCTTAAATAAAACCGTTCCCATGGTGATGATCTTTCTGAGGTAGATATAGCAACATATGATTCGAACAAGGAGGGGGGGGGGCCTTTTTCCCAAGAAAACTTGTTTTCAAAAATCGATGGAAAGGGGTCCTGCCCCCAAATTTTCTATGAGATCGAGCTGCAAGGAACTGAGCAAGATGGCAAAAGGCCTTTGGTCATGGTTTTATTATAAGCAAGAGAGACCCTGGGGCAACTATTGTCAACCTTCAAAGTCGATCCATGAGAGAAAACCTTTGGGAAAATGATATTTACCAAAGTAAAATTACCACAAAAATATTAACCGGACCTAATTTGCCTAATGTGATTACCCTTTGGATGGTCTAAGGGGTGGGCCAATGGCGGGGGAAACATGTACCCTTAACAATGATTGGGGGCATAAAACTTGGAGCCCTATCGCCTTTGATGAAGGGGGTGATATTGCGGTTTTCTTTACCCTTTTCAATCTTTGTCTAATGCCTATAAATAATGTCGCAAAAGATTCTGAAGAGTGTCAATAAAAGAATCAATGAGGAGGGATTGTGAATCAGACTGTTTTTCCTTTTAATGGTCCAACAACCCGAATCAAAGATCAGATAATGGGGTCGGTGGAATCCCCCCCTATTTGAAACCATAAAGGGAAAACCGCCCCCGGGGTAAGGGTATCAGGCCATCCCACACGATCCACGTGATCCCCGCCACGTGAGGAGAGGAACACGAAGAAAGGGTGCATTTGACACTACATTTTTAAGGGACCAAAACTGAGAATACGCTTTTACATCCTCAAGATGCTAATTACGTTGTCTAACACAAAAGTGAACAAAAGGCCATCCCCGTCTTTTTATCTATAGACCACAAAGGTTTTCATAGTATTGTGAATGATTCAAAACGATGTTTTTTACTTTGAGAAAAATTTATGGCAGGCACTTAAAAAACCCAAAAGAAATGACATTTATGCCCCCCTTTTAATTTTCATGACTAAAACACCATTTTGAAAAAATTTGGGGGGAATAACCCCAAAATTTTAATCAAGATTTAGAATATCATCATATGAACTTGCATAAGGTCTATTTATTTACTTTTTTCATTGGAAAAGAACCTATATAGAAGTATCCATAGACATACATAAAAAAATTTCAATCAAAAATTCATGAATATTAATGTCCCACTCCATTAGTTTAATTAGTTTCATCATACCACTTGATAATATATTTTCGGTTCGAATAATCACCACTTTCAAATTAAAATTTATTCACCTAAAACTTATGAGAGGATGCATGATATATATGATCTCTCCTATCCTTTTGTTTTTGTATTCGTTAACATATATATTATATATACATTAACTCATTTTCTCTAACTCTGAAATTTTAATGAATTTTGAAATATAGTAGCATTCTTTAGTGGAAAAATTATACTACTACTTGAGGTAGCTCTCCCTTGCTAAGACCGAAGTTATATAGTACTCATAGATATCAAGTTGACACAAAACTAGTAGTAGTAATTAATTTAAAATTATTGGAGACAAAAGGGACAAGATAACTCAAAAATAACTTGGGTAAGTGTGTAAGTCCATGTGCACCCATGCTCTCGCGGCACCCTTCCACAATAGGGGATGATTATCCCCAACCCGTCGTATATGTGGAAAAAACATGTAAAAAATGTTGGAGATCTTTGATGTGGTCAAGACCTATGGCCTTTCATCTTAGGTAACCTTCAAATGCATTAAGAGATAATCTTGATTACAAGGCCTTTCAAGTGCTTTCTCTAGCCTATAAATAGGTTTGATCTTGGAGTGGAAGCTACACCAAAAAATCTTTCTTTCTTCTCTCTAGCTCTACATCATAGTGTGCATCATAGGAGCATTGCATAGCTTGATTCCGGAACTCCATCAAGTTCGGTGCCTAGGGCTGGAAACATCCGAAATACTCGAAATACCGCACTTACCATACCGAAAATACCGAATTTTCGATATACCCACTTCGTACGGTATGATACCTTACCAGGTAGATTAAGGTACGGTAAAGGTATGGATTTTGCATATACTCGCGAGTATACCGCATCATACCGCATTTACGTATGCGCTGCAAATTACGTATATACCGTAATTTTGCGGTATATACCGTTAATAAATATATTTTTTAATATATATATTATTTATAAAATTATAATATTTATATTTTTAAAACTAAAGAAAGATTAGAGGCATAATTTGTAAAGCAGTATGACCATTATTAATTCATTATTCTTAATTCTAAATCTCAATTCTTCAATATTTTATATATCAAAAGTATGATTTCGGTATCCCGGTAAAACCCAACACGGTCAACATCCCGAAATGTCGTAAGGTAAAGGTTTTCAAATATTAACATACCGAATTTTCGGTATACCGTAATTGTATACCGAAAAACGGTAAGGTATAGATATGGCATTTAGTCATACCGCAATTTGGCGTACGGTATGCGGTATGGCATTCTCGGTGCGGTATCCCGTCGTCAACCCTATCGGTGCTAGCGGATTTGAGGTGTTTAACACGCTAGGAGGAAGTTGTTTTATCTTTGGGTACAATAGCCATTCCAGAGCACTAGGCAGGCAAAATTTTGTCTTGCGGAAAGAGGGTTTCCCCTCTCGTTGGTTTGCTTTAATATTTCCATTGTAATTTTCATTCCACTTTTTTTGCTATCTTCTTGATTGTAATAGTTAGAGTACCCACTGTAACGGCTTGAAATTTTATCTCATTATTTCAAACGTTTTGCTACACTCGTCTTTTAAAATAAAACAATTTCCATTTATTGTCCTTAAAATAAACTTTAAAATCTTTCTATTGTAGGAAACGACTCCATAACCCATTTAATACTTTCCCAAACTATTTTTTCTTTCCTCTCTTACTTTACCTATTTTTTTTCCTTCTTTACTTTCCAATTCTTACTCACTTACTTTATCAATTGTGCATTAAAACACATATCGATTCAGAGGTGAATTGAATATAAGTTCCACATCTTTACTTTCTCAATATTACTATTCTTTTGTCTAATTAGAGTTTAGGTCATATTTTTTTCGTCATCCATTACAATTAGGTTATTAGTATTTTTTGAATTATAACACATAAATTTTAAATTTTTTACTTTATTTTCTTTTTTTTATTTTACTTACTCATAACCTGCTACTCTATCATTCGTACCATATGTCACTCTATTTAATTACATTAAATATCTCCCTCGTCCTAAATTTTTTCATTTGTTCATTATTTTTTACAAATTTATTATAAATAATAAGTAGGTTCCATTAATTTATTTTATACCATTTACTTAGGCTCGTGGCTGGAGTGGCCGGAGCTGGCTGTTTGGTTTGGTTGGAGAAAATTTGGGAGTAAATATTGAAAGTTTCTAGACTGAATTAATGTAATGAGTGATTGGGGTGTAATTTCAAATTTCAAATACAGTAATATTTTAGCCGAAAAACCAACAAATCAGCACAAAGCGTAGCAAAAAGAAAGTAAGATGGTGGTATGAAAGCAAGAAAACCCAAATTTCCTCAAACTTCCTATAAAATTTGAGTAATTTTTTAATTTTAGCAGATCATAAAATCTAGCCGCTTAATAATAATATATCCCATCACATTATTATAATCATTAACGATTTAAAGAATAAATCGTCGAAACATTAAACCAATAACATGAAAAATTCTTATACAGTTTCTATTACAATATTAATTTAGTTTAAATTAATTCTTAGCATATTAAATTATATGCTATGGGGGTGCGTGGATCTTATAAATGGCATATTATCTTCTTCAAAATTTGGGGAAAAAAGAGCTGTGGTGTACAAGTTTAATCACGGTAAACTTTCATATGAGTTTTATATGTAGTGTTGTAAATTTGAATTTTTAATTTCAACATATCTCTTCCATGATTTATATGAAAGCATGTGGTTTATTTTTTCCATGGCATACGCATCAATCTGGCTGAAGTTATAATAACACAATTTTGTAGTAAGATTTTGTTGGTGTTAGTAAATCTCTGCTTATACATATATATATTAATGTTTATTCTTTACAGAAAAATCAAATTCATCCATCCAAAAATGAAGCCATTCCCACCATTAGAAATCGTCATGAAATCCTCTTAAGACTTTCTATCGAAAATATTGCAATTTGCAAATGCATTTGTAAAGCATGGCTTAATCTCATTGAGAGCGATGTCTTTGTCAAGTCTCATCTTTCTAAATCAACCCCTGCCTAGCTGTATCCATTGTCAAGTGTCATCCAAATTGGGTTAATTTTTTCAAATTGGAAGACAAGCTCGAACGTTATCAAATCGGTTTGATGTTTTTGCTAAGCATAGTCCAATCACCAAGTTTGATTTCCATCTATGGTCAACTTTTACAAGGTTCCGCTAAGAATAGATCATCTCTATGTATGCAATCCCATCACCCGTGAATTTGTTGAGCTTTGTGGGCGTGTTATTCAAAAAGGGAAAATCGTTTTAGAATTGGGATGAGCAAATCAGCGGACAACATAAAGTTGTCCATCATAACCCTGAATCCCGATTTCATGTAACACTCTTGAAGGGATCTTTGTGGAGAGTCGTTGAAGGCGCTCCCCTCTTTTATGATTATTGCGACTCCTCCATTTGTGGTGCATTTTTCAGTGGGAATCTCCATTGGTTAGTTAAAAGTGGGACCGAGATTCCTTATATATGTTGCTTTGATCTTGAAACAGAATGTTTTAGTAAATTTCTTGCGCCTCTATGGAAGGCACATGTATAAACGAGGTGAAGTCGTATAGTTATGTTGCAAGTGGGGTTGGTTGTATGGTTTGGTGGATTGCTTGTGTATTCATAATGATACATTAGATGACGATATAATGTGGTTGTTGAAGGAATATGAACAAGTCGAGAAATGTTGGACCATGGTGCAACTCGTCATGGATAAGCCTTATTATGGACAATATGGCATGGTGGAAAAGCCATATTATGGAAAATATGCCATGCATGCCCGTCTTTTAATTATGCTCATGGAGAGAGTGGTTTCAACCTATCAAAATTTACGAAATGGTGGCATATTGATGTTATTGTTGGAATAAATAATTAAACTTGATTTTGAAGTAGAATTATCTAAATATTAGTAGGTATTAAAATATCTAAATATTTTAAGAGAATCTCTGGATTATAGATATTTTGTAGAATTCCTAGAATTAGGATGTATTAAAATATTTAGATATTTTAGTAGAATTTCCTAGAATGTTAGGAAAATATCTAGTTTTTATGAGAAAAAATCTAGATATAAAATATTATAGAGAATTCTAGAATACAGTAGAATCCCTATAAATGGGGAGAGTTGTAACATTTTGTATAAGTTGAGAAGTTGAGGTTTTGAGAAGTTGAGAAAGTTTGAAGAAATTGGGTGTTCCTTTCTTCCCCACATCAAAACATCTCCTAAACCATTTCTACATATTCCACCCATTCTCCTCTCAAATACTTCCTCCAAACTAAGTTACTCCTCCAACATATATCTTATATATTCCAACAGTTATCGCATGATAAGCGCTTTTTTTACTATTCAAAGGAGAAGAGAAATGTTACGAGAAATTAGTTTGTTTGGGAAAATGGAATAGGATTATTTAGAATTCTCATCCATTTTTTTCAATCCAAGTTTTCTTTCACTCAAAAGAAATTTGGATCTGGAGAATGCAAAATCACTTTAAAAATATTTAGGTAAAATTAGTTCACTTCCCAACAACAAAGGGCGACCACTGATTCTAAATTAAAAACATTGGAATAAAATTAAAAACATTGGAATAACCTCATAGGTCTGTTTACATTGAAACATCAATAAATGGAATCATACACCTATCTTTCAAGAAGGCAAATCTGAAATTAACCATAAACCATAAAAAATAGTGAACAATTCCCCTAATTTTAAAAGAACCGAGGCAAATATTGATCAATAATGTTCCCTTCTAATTATAGAAACGCAATTCCTCCCAACCCTATAGGCTTAAAATGCACAATTCTACTACAAAAATTCTAATCTTATGCAAAACAAGCCTCAAAATCATGAGAATTATGCCAAAGACTAATCAACTCAAATAATATCACAGGATCAATAATAAAGGGAAGCTGACGTGGAGAAGTGGCAAGAGTGTGAAGAAGAAGTGTATAAAAGGCGTTCACTCATTCATTTTGCTGGGTGGTTAGTTATGTTGAGATTGTAGCTTGCATAGATCGTAATCTAGGGCAATTCTCTTTACATTTCCTATCTTCATCGTTGTAATTCTCTTTAGATCGGATATATACAATTTCTCTTTGTTGCAGTGGTAATCGAGTTGCTTATCTTCGTTTGAGCGTATTGTTGGTGATTTCGTGGCTACGAGCTAAGATAGGAAGGTTACGAAAAATCGTACATCGATGTAGATTTTGTTGGAATATATAAACTTGTTTTTTATAATGTTAGAAAAATATCCCCGAGGCGGTGCCTTGAAGAAGAATCTCGAATGGCCTAGACAATTTGTAAAAATGGATAAAATATTTAAAAATGTAGTATGCATTAGAATAGACTAGAATCATTAGCTAGAATATAATTTTTCTAGCTTTGTAAACTAACCATTTTAAATTAATGATGACAGATAGTGTACACTAATATAAGAGAGTGAAGTTTGCTATAAGAAAAGTGTGCATGTGTGTACAAATAGGAGTGAAAGTGTGAGCAAATAAATTAGTTTTTTCCCTATCATCATATTTGTCCTATATCCCACCTTATAGTCGACCACATATTTGCCCATCTATTTCCTTCACACTAAATTACAATTACTCCTCCAATATATATCTTATATTTTCCCAAAAGATTTCTAGCACTGCAGTTCCATTTCAATGGAGTTTGCCATCTTGGACAGCAATTTATCCGTCTCCCCACATTCTCCAACAGACCCAACAGCAATATCTTTGTCCGGTTCACTTCTCCGAAACTGACGCAATTTCTCCCAAACAACTCGTTCATCGTTATTGATTTTTGATTTGATTGAGAGGGGAAATAGAGTATCTGTTAACCTAAACTTTGGCGCAAAATTATGGAAACACAATATAACAATTTCGGTTTATAAGTAAATCAGCCATTGACTCATTAATTAAGTAATGGACAAAATATAGTGAATCTATCTATAATCTATCTATAGCTATATAAAGGCACAATTTGGCTAAGAGTATGCCGCCCAATTTGCTGAATCTGCAAAATACTTTTGAGAATGTATAATAGACAAGATAATAAATTATATAAATTATTAAATAAAATAAAAATGTCCATTAAATAATACGCATAAAATAATATGAAAGAGCGACCGATGTGAATTACAAAATGCTTTTCAACAATGCCAAATAAATAAATCAATTTGCTAAAAATAATTTGAGTTTAGTTTTTTTATAGACATAGCTATAATACTATTCTGAAAAGGCCTTTTGCTTCTGAAATTAAATTAGTATACTACATACTTATAT